>NW_018406874.1:1393231-1396671 GCF_002113885.1 Mizuhopecten yessoensis
ACATACTTTATACTGTTTTTTGGCTTGCGCAAGGCTTACTCTGTTTGTCAATGACCGGTCTACATTAAAACTCAATAACGCACTTTTATATCTATTATACAACAATCTACAAGTATTATCGAACCAAGGTTTATCTGGCCCTTTCTTATCTAACTTTCCAGTATGGCAAACACATGAACAGTTCGATATCTGTCTATTACGAACACAAAAGTTATCAAACAAAGTATGCGTACATTTCACAAGATTTTCTAAACATTTATCAATACTTTCCCTTGTATTAACAAGTTGATCTACTGAACTCTCAATCAAAAACCTATTATCATAAATGTGATTGGTTGCATTGCTCCCGGCCTCATCAGACCATGCTACCCTGGTTACTGTTGAAAATCTATTATCTACAGTGCAACAGTTACAATAGGCACTTTTTGACTTAAAGCAGTTTAAACATACATATATAGGTGCATGATCAGAATATTCATTAAAACGACCAACATGTGTGCGTTCAGGGAGTCAGCCGTGTACATGACGTGTGCACATCCAGGTAGTATCGTCGTAAATCACGTTTCGCGAATTTGAAATCGTCAGATGTCACCTAATTTTTATGACTATTAATCTAATATTGTGTCATTTATTATGTTAAGTGTTTTCCTCCTAACTTAAACCTAACCACTTTACCAAGTACGTGTATTTTGTTTGCAGATAACTTTAATGTCGCTAAGCTATCTTCCTGACATTGTTGAGTAAATCACATACATGTATACAGATCGACATTAGGTTTCCTCTCTTGGAAATCAATAATAAACAGAAAAGACCCACATCAAGATTTAAGAAGCTTGTCCTGCCGTTTGTCTACCAAACCCACTTGATGTTAACCATACTACCATTAGCATGGTTAACTTTACACACGCCGTTCAGACATTTAGGAAAGTTTCCATGCGATAAATTACTTTAAATTCATAATTAAATTTGCCTTTGTAATGGTATCAAATGCTTACCATATCAGGAAAAAATATGAAAATACATAGTAAAGTAAAAAAAAACCATAATTAAACCAAACCAAAAGTATTCTATTAAGTTGAGCTAACAGAATGACAATATGATAGCCAGACTTTACAGAAGTGAATGTGTTGATTCCCCTGATTTGAGCTTAGAAGTGGCGGTCAATATGGCTTTATTATAAAACACACACTAAATAGCACACCATTAGAAAAAAACAAAGAAGTAAAGAAAGAACAAATAAACTATGACATTCGGGGAAAATGTCCCACCGTAACTACAAAAATACAGGTAAAAATGATTAGACAGTTCGAGGAAGGCAGCATTGTAGTGAAGACAGCATTGTAGTAGCATTGTAGTGAAGATTGTGTTAAACAACAGAACAATGCAATTAATACAAAAATAAACGCATTCTTTAAGGTAGATATAAGGAAACCTGTAACAAGAACACGGTAGTATAACAGTACAAGGATAATCCCAAATGCAATGTACCGTCGAACAGTTCCTCTACACACGAGAACGGTGACATTATTGTTCTCTGTCGACGTAACAAACCATCAACCATCTCTCGCTCGACATTCCATTTGAACATCATTATATGCATTGTCAGAAAAAATGCACAGTAGACCATCCGAAGTCAGTCCTTCCAGATCCGGCCACCCCTGGAAACCGGAAGAAGTGTGACGACGTACAGAATCGGTTATGTTTTATCACAGCGATCAGAAACCCGTCTTTTATTCCAAATATCGAAGGTGTTGTCTGTACCGAACGGTTACAATGTGGCCAAACTACTTCTGCATACCTGACTTGCTCACGGTCAACCGAGCTTCTCCTCCATCTGATGTAGTGCAGTCTTCCTGTATTAATAACGTTTTTTGTATGTAAATCACCAGTGTTAGTCAGGCCAGTACAATACTACTGGACACGTCACACCTGTCATAGATCTGTCCAGCTGGGCGCTTTCCACGAGTTGTCCACGAGTTGTTGTGGTAGTTGGTTCCATATCCTGTTGGGTATCATCTCCAGGTCTATCTTCCACTGGCTGCTTGTATTGGCTGTGTTCCAGATGACGTTGAAACACGATGGTGGACTTTACGATAAATCACGACCCCCCCCCCCCCCCCCCCCCCCCTTAAGCGGGTCCTTCTTTCTGGAACAGTACTAATTTCATATCTTTTTGAACAATTATGTACTTTTGTTGAAGTGAATATGTGGTTATATGAACCTGAAAAAGAGATATTAACCGATACGCGGTCGATCTTAATATCACAAGTCAGACCCATATAACAATTTACATGTATTTTCACCGAAATAAAAACATACAATTGTTAAGTAAGTTGTGAAATAAGTGCTGCAACCAAGAGAAAAAGTATTGCAGCATTATGGCAGTACAATTTTAAGTGATTTATAAAGAGAATAATGACCGTTTTTCAAGAAAAACATCAGTTCCTCACACTGAGCCGGGTTTATCAAATACTAGTATTTGTTTTAATGACCCGAATAAGCCTATAAATGGGTATTTTCATAGATTTATTATCTGACGATTTTGCCCATTAAAGTCGAGGCATGTTGACCCAATTAAAGGTCCGACTAAGCAAACTAGAGACTTTTATAAAAGCTTGGTTTGAATATTGGTTCTGCTCTTTTATTTAAGCCCACATGTGCTCATGTATTCTCCGAATGATATCGTAACCGCCGTTCATTTATTATAATACCTGTATGTACTTGTATATATAGAGCATATTAGCGTCACATACATGTGCTTTCATATAATACTACTAACACATTTGTTTAATGAGTCATTTTTAGTTATTAATGTTAAGTAGCATATATCCCTCAATTTCACCCATTAACAAACGCGAGACGACATGAGTCGCTATAATCAATCAAGAGACCTGAGATAGAGTATTGACTGATTGGACATCTGCTGTCGGTGTCTTACTGATTGACTTGTCAGAGGACGGCCGAGTCATACCAATACCCTATGGCGAAAATGTGACACATTCCTCTTTTGAAGCTGTTAAAAAATAATTTGGGCCTTATGTCGCTAACATGTAACAGACCATTGATTTCAACACAATAATTAACATACACACTAATCACAAAGCATATATATCATTATAGTAGTTATGTTATATATATATCAGTATAGTAGTTATGTTATATATATATATATATCAGTATAGTAGTTATGTTATATATATATCATTATAGTAGTTATGTCATATATTTTGTGCGTTGTGTTATAAAGTATGTCCTATATTTTGTGTATTGTTATACTAAGTATGTACTATATTTTGTGTGCTGTGATACTAAGTATGTCCTATATTTTGTGTATTGTTATACTAAGTATGTACTATATTTTGTGTATTGTTATACTAAGTATGTACTATATTTTGTGTGCTGTGATACTAAGTATGTCCTATATTTTGTGTATTGTTATA
>NW_018406874.1:1400078-1406865 GCF_002113885.1 Mizuhopecten yessoensis
ACAAGATACAAGATACAATACACAAGATACAATACACAAGATACAAGATACAATAAACAAGATACAATACACAAGATACAAGATACAAGATACAAGAAACTTCATTTAACGTCGCATACAGGTAAACAAGGGACATTAGCTCTTGAGAGCTATTATTGCGACAAACATATGTAAAAATAACAATAACATATTATATTACAAGTAAAGGGAGATAATCACATATATTAATAATAAAACAGTAATAATCATCACAGAAAAAGAAAGTATACATATCCCAGGTTTCTTAGTGATTGGGAGTCCCCTACCTACAAATGCCCCCGGGATATATATATATAAATGGTGTTAATATATGAAAAGCATTAAATGTGATCACAGATAAGTAGTATTCAGGATAGGTAAATAAAAGACATAGTTAATAGTGAATGAATACTTGTATATCACACAAACACTATGAAGTGGAATATACATACAATGCTAATATAGCAAAGAATAAAAATTGACAGAATATACACTATTATAATGTGAATTAAAAATGATACCGAAATCAATTAACAAAATTTATCAAGTTTTGTACAAAAAAATATTTTAGAAAATATACGAGAAAATGTTTCCGTGTGGTCGATCAGGTCAATAACAATACTGTTTGACTGGCTTACCGCCAATGTGTCGTCTCCTGTAGTTGGATGCATATATATATGGGTCTTACAGATGAAGTATTCGGTCCCCAATCGTCTGAGATCCTGATGTTTGGGTTTTCCGGTTTTTTGTTGCCTCGTTGATTTGTTCAGTTTTGAACTTTTTTAGCTTTTCAACTATTTGTGCTTTATCCCGATCGAAAATGTAGTTATGGGTATAGTCTGCGGGTTTATTTTACTGGATGGCGGATGAATTATGCCTGTTTCTAGTAAAACTGGTGTTGCTTGTATTTCCTCCCATTTTTTTATGTGTATTTAAGCTGACAATTCTTGCACGGATTTAAGTATTCAACTCTTTTTTTTCTCTGACGTGTCCATCCTATATTTTGAATGCACGTGTAACTGTCTGAGAGTTGTCAATGGTCACATAGGCGATGACATAGTCTCATCTCGCGGTAAAACACTTAAGATACCCTTTTTTCCGTAGGGAAATGTGACCCATCGTTTGCATCTGGTTTGGCTGACATCTCTCTTTTTGCCTTTGTTTTTTCCTGTTTCTCCTTCTATTGTCCTTCTATTGTCCTTCTTACTTTGAGGACCAGTCGAGTTGACACAACAGTTGATTGCATCAGTTGAACGTTTCGTTTCTCCGTGCCTGTCGCCCTCCTCTGTTTACGATAGACGTTAGCCGGTACATTATAGTTGGTACATATGTTACTTCCCTGTGGACGTGCAGTACAACCCGATAGACGTAAGCCTGTACATTATAGTTGGTACATATGTTGCTTTCGGGTGGACGTGCAGTACAACACGATAGACGTTAGCCGGTACATTATACTTGGTACATATGTTACTTACCTGTGGATGTACAGTACAACCCAATAGAAGCTAGCCTGTACATTATAGTTGGTACATATTTTACTTACCTGTGGACGTACAGTACAACCCGAAAGACGTTAGCCGGTACATTATAGTTGGGACATATGTTACTTACCTGAGGACGTGCAGTACAACCCGATAGACGCTAGTCGGTACATTATAGTTGGTACATATGTTCCTTACCTGTGGACGTGCAGTACAACCCGATAGACGCTAGTCGGTACATTATAGTTGGTACATATGTTCCTTACCTGTGGACGTGCAGTACAACCCAATAGACGCTTGCCTGTACATTATAGTTGGTACATATGTTGCTTTCGGGTGGACGTGCAGTACAACACGATAGACGTTAGCCGGTACATTATAGTTTGTACATAGTTAGCCAGTACATTATAGTTGGTACATATGTTACTTCCCTGTGGACGTGCAGTACGACCCGATAGACGCTGGCCGGTACATTATAGTTGGTACATATGGTACATTATAGTGGGTACATATGTTACTTGCCTGTGGACGTTCATTACACCCCGATAGACGCTAGCCTGTACATTATAGTTGGTACATATGTTGCTTTCGGGTGGACGTGCAGTACAACACGATAGACGTTAGCCGGTACATTATACTTGGTACATATGTTACTTACCTGTGGATGTACAGTACAACCCAATAGACGCTAGCCTGTACATTATAGTTGTTACATATGTTACGTCCCTGTGGACGTACAGTACAACCCGATAGACGTTAGTCGGTACATTATAGTTGGTACATATGTTAGTTACCTGTGGACGTGCAGTACGACCCGATAGACGTTAGCCGGTACATTATAGTTGGTGTATATGTTACTTCCCTGTGGACGTACAGTACAACCCAATAGACGTTAGCCGGTACATCATAGTTGGTACATAGTTAGCCAGTACATTATAGTTGGTACATATGTTACTTCCCTGAGGACGTACAGTACAACCCGATAGACGTTAGCCGGTACATTATAGTTTGTACATAGTTAGCCAGTACATTATAGTTGGTACATATGTTACATACCTGTGGACGTGCAGTTCAACCCGATAGACGCTAGCCTGTACATTATGGTGGGTACATATGTTACTTACCTGTGGACGTACGGTACAACCCGATAGACGCTAGCATGTACATTATAGTTGTTACATATGTTACGTCCCTGTGGACGTACAGTACAACCCGATAGACGCTAGCCTGTACATTATAGTTGTTACATATGCTACTTCCCTGAGGACGTACAGTACAACCCGATAGACGCTAGCATGTACATTATAGTTGTTACATATGTTACGTCCCTGTGGACGTACAGTACAACCCGATATATGTTACTTACCTGTGGACGTGCAGTTTAACCCGATAGACGCTAGCCTGTACATTATGGTGGTTACATATGTTACTTACCTGTGGACGTAAAGTACAACCCGATAGACGCTAGCATGTACATAATAGTTGTTACATATGTTACGTACCTGTGGACGTACAGTACACCCCGATAGCCGCTAGCCGGTACATTATAGTTGGTTCATATGTTACTTACCTGTGGACGTGCAGTACAACCGGATAGACGTTAGCCGGTACATTATAGTTGGTACATAGTTAGCCAGTACATTATAGTTGGTACATATGTTACTTACCTGTGGCCGTGCAGTACAACCCGATAGACGTTAGACGGTACATTATAGTTGGTGTATATGTTACTTCCCTGTGGACGTACAGTACAACCCAATAGACGTTAGCCAGTACATTATAGTTGGTACATATGTTACTTCCCTGAGGACGTACAGTACAACCCGATGGAATTTAGCCGGTACATTATAGTTGGTACATAGTTAGCCAGTACATTATAGTTGGTACATATGTTACTTCCCTGAGGACGTACAGTACAACCCGATAGACGGTAGCCGGTACATTATAGTTGGTACATAGTTAGCCAGTACATTATAGTTGGTACATATGTTACATACCTGTGGACGTGCAGTTCAACCCGATAGACGCTAGCCTGTACATTATAGTGGGTACATATGTTACTTGCCTGTGGACGTTCATTACACCCCGATAGACGCTAGCCTGTACATTATAGTGGGTACATATGTTACTTACCTGTGGACGTAAAGTACATCCCGATAGACGCTAGCATGTACATTATAGTTGTTACATATGTTACGTACCTGTGAACGGACAGTACAACCCGATAGACGCTAGCCGGTACATTTTAGTTGGTACATATGCTACTTCCCTGAGGACGTACAGTACCACCCGATAGACGTTAGCCGGTACATTATAGTGGGTACATATGTTACTTGCCTGTGGACGTGCAGTACAACCCGATAGACGTTAGACGGTACATTATAGTTGGTGTATATGTTACTTACCTGTGGACGTACAGTACAACCCGATATATGTTACTTACCTGTGGACGTGCAGTACGACCCGATAGACGCTAGCCGGTACATTATCGTTGGTACATATGCTACTTCCCTGAGGACGTACAGTACCACCCGATAGACGTTAGCCGGTACATTATAGTTGGGACATATGTTACTTACCTGAGGACGTGCAGTACAACCCGATAGACGCTAGCATGTACATTATAGTTGTTACCTATGTTACGTACCTGTGGACGTACAGTACAACCCGAAAGACGTTAGCCGGTACATTATAGTTGGTCCATATGTTACTTACCTGTGGACGTGCAGTACACCCCGATAGACGCTAGCCGGTACATTATCGTTGGTACATATGCTACTTCCCTGAGGACGTACAGTACAACCCGATAGACGGTAGCCGGTACATTATAGTTGGTACATAGTTAGCCAGTACATTATAGTTGGTACATATGTTACTTACCTGGGGACGTGCAGTACGACCCGATAGACGTTAGCCGGTCCATTATAGTTGGTACATATGTTACTTCCCTGAGGACGTACAGTACAACCCGATAGACGTTAGTCGGTACATTATAGTTGGTACATATGTTCCTTACCTGTGGACGTGCAGTACAACCCGATAGACGTTAGACGGTACATTATAGTTGGTGTATATGTTACTTACCTGTGGACGTACAGTACAACCCGAAAGACGTTAGCCGGTACATTATAGTTGGGACATATGTTACTTACCTGAGGACGTGCAGTACAACCCGATAGACGCTAGCCGGTACATTATAGTTGGTACATATGCTACTTCCCTGAGGACGTACAGTACAACCCGATAGACGTTAGCCGGTACATTATAGTTGGTACATATGTTACTTACCTGTGGACGTGCAGTACAACCCGATAGACGTTAGCCGGTACATTATAGTTGGTGTATATGTTACTTACCTGTGGACGTACAGTACAACCCAATAGACGTTAGCCGGTACATTATAGTTGGTCCATATGTTACTTACCTGTGGACGTACAGTACAACCCGATAGACGTTAGCCTGTACATTATGGTGGGTACATATGTTACTTACCTGTGGACGTACAATACAACCCTAAAGACGTTAGCCTGTACATTATAGTTGGTACATATGTTACTTACCTGTGCACGTACAGTACAACCCGATAGACGTTAGCCGGTACATTATAGGTGGTACATATGTTACTTACCTGTGGACGTACAGTACAACCCGATAGACGCTAGCCGGTACATTATAGTTGTTACATATGTTACTTCCCTGTGGACATGCAGTACAACCCGATAGACGCTAGCCGGTACATTATAGTTGGTACATATGTTACTTCCCTGTGGACGTACAGTACAACCCGATAGACGCTAGCCGGTACATTATAGTTGTTACATATGTTACTTCCCTGTGGACGTGCAGTACAACCCGATAGACGCTAGCCGGTACATTATAGTTGGTACATATGTTACTTACCTCGGTACATTATAGTTGGTACATATGTTACTTACCTGTGGACGTGCAGTACAACCCGATAAACGTTAGCCGGTACATTATAGTTGTTACATATGTTACTTACCTGTGGACGTGCAGTACAACCCGATAGACGTTAGCCGGTACATTATAGTTGTTACATATGTTACTTCCCTGTGGACGTGCAGTACAACCCGATAGACGCTAGCCGGTACATTATAGTTGTTACATGTGGACGTGCAGACCTTTAAAGGTAATATGGAATGAAGTGTATTTCGTCAGGTAAAATTATTAAAACAGATACAGACGGGCACACCAGAGGATCAACGTGGGCCTTACCAACATCACAGTCTCGACATTGTCCCCAGGCTATGATTTACTGCTGACAACTGATAAATCAAAGTGTACACATCATGGGAGAATATTCTGTGGACGTAACACCAGTAGTTTACCTACACATTACATACCACCTAACAGCATACACATACTAACAATGGCACCAACAAAGGTAAACAATATATCATTCTTGTGTTACATATCAACAAAACCAATATCCACCAAGTGTATTGGTCTACGGAACAATGTAAAACTTTAAAATTCAGATTAAATAATTCTAAAACTTTCTCTACTTCACATATCAAAAGTTCATATCATCTGTATATCATCTTTATTTCCTCCAAATTAAAGAGCACGATAATACATGATAAATAAATACATTGAAACAATGACAATACATTAATAATACAATCATAGGTTTCACACTCTTCCCCTTCTTCTTCAACTAAACTGCAGTTCAACTTTTTGGTCCCTAGCTTTAGCATCACAGGGGCGCGGTGGCAAAGTGATTAAGACGTCTGACATTTTGCTACTCCACTATTGGGTCACTGGTTCGAGACCTACGTCGCCAGGTACAGGCCGTAGGTCGGTGGTTTTTCTCCGGGAACTCCGACTTTTCTCCACCACCATAATCTGGCATGTCCGTAATTGACCATAGCTGTTAATATGACGTAAAACACAAACAAACCAAACCTGACATGTCCTTAATTGACCATAGATGTTAATATGACGTAAAACACAAACAAACCAAACTTCTAACATCACTGATGAGTCTTACAAGGACGTAACAGCTGGCATATTCTATCTTTTACTGTGTGTAACGTTCATCTTATCAACATTATCACAAGTTTTTTTCCTTCTGGTTGACGATTGATTTGCATACCTTTGTAAGATATCGTCATGTCATCAAGATAATATAAGTTACACGTATTTGGTATTCTATATGTAATGTAGAGGGGAAGATAAGATGTTTTATCTATTTGGTATTCTATATGTAATGTAGAGGGGAAGATAAGATGTTTTATCTATTTGGTATTCTATATGTAATGTAGAGG
>NW_018406874.1:1409273-1412254 GCF_002113885.1 Mizuhopecten yessoensis
CCTGTATACATGTGGTGATCTCATTACCTGTATACATGTGGTGATCTCATTACCTGTATACATGTGGTGATCTCATTACCTGTTAAATGTGGTGATCTCATTACCTGTATACATGTGGTGATCTCGTTACCTGTATACATGTGGTGATCTCATTGCCTGTATACATGTGGTGATCTCATTACCTGTATACATGTGGTGATCTCGTTATCAAACTCCATGATATTTACCTACAGTATGACAATAATGGTCACCTCACTACCAAACCAAATAATATTTACCTACAGTATGACAATAATGGTCACCTCACTACCAAACTAAATTATATTTACCTACAGTAAGACAATAACGGTCACCTCACTACCAAACTAAATAATATTTTTGTAACTCCGAAATCCTTCCGAGAACTCACTGCAGCATCAGCTACTAAGCACCATGCTAGCCTTAATTCATAACATGCAATGAAGCTCTGTTCACTTAAATAATGGATAACACACAGACAATGGGTTCTTTATATAATCAATATTACAATTAATAACAAATATAAACGTTCTATTAAAACTTTCAAAACAAGTTCATTGACAAATGACATAACACGATAAGTAGACGATATTGTAATAATTTTTTGAAAAATTAGCTGCATGACATTTAGATGATTAAAAATTGCAAGGTAGCTGATAGGGGAGGAGGGAGGGATCAATTTAAGTTTCACAATTTTTTCTCAAACCAATATGGCGTCTTGATACAGCAGCGAGAGTGAGGGGTTTATCAGCTTCCACCCCACGGGGCTCTCGTTGCTACCTCTGACCAATGGGCATTAACCTTGACCCATTTTAACCAATGGCAGCTGGCCTTGACATATCTTTAACTCACATAAATATTGAGAACTGATGTCACAAAATACGGAATCAAAATCTATAAAAAACATACGGAATAATTTCATCAACCAAANAGTATATAAGTGTAATGTGTGGAAAGTCAACAAACTATCTTCTAAGAAGAAGTTTTTTCATTAAATTGGGCTAAAAAGGTTTCCCATGTGGTCAGATCCGCCCGGCTTGCTGCCGAAAGACGAATTTTGTGACTGGGCTTTTTAACACCAATCGTCAGGTCAATGAGTCTTCGCAGGAATGTTTTACCTGCTAAGATGACCGAAGTAGCAAATTGCAAAGTACCAATGAGAGACTGAATTTCTTTCAGTGTGACTTTTTTACGCTTTTTAAATGAGGAACATAAAGCCTGACATTTATAGAGTGTATCCAGTGGGAGGCGAGCCTCCATTAAAATAGCATCCAGAGTGATACCAAGGAATGGCATGACTTGGTCAGGGCCAAATGTTTTTTCCACCGACAAAGGTACCCCTAAGTGCCGACATAACGCCTGAAAACCTGACAACACTCAACGGCACTGCTCTGGTGTATTTTCTATGAAGAGAAAATCATCCAGTACATGAATGATAGCGCTAGCACCCAACTGTTGGTATGCAATCCACTCGAGTGCTGTGCTGAACTCTTCAAAGATCCTGCAACTTTCTGCTAAGCCCATCGGTAAACATTTATCAAAGTAAAATTTGTTATTCCATCTGAAGCCTAAAAGATGATGGTTTGATGGATGAATGGGAATGATTCTAAAAGCAGATTCAATGTCGGTCTTGGCCATATAAGCATTACTGGTTTCTTTAATGAACAAAATGGCGTCATTTATAGTAGCATAATACATAGAGGAATATTCCTCTGGAATACCATCATTAATAGAGTCCCCATGAGGATAACTCAAATGATGGATTAATCGATACTTTCCCTTTTCTTTCTTTGGTACGACACCTAATGGACTTAAATGCATATTGGGAAAGGGGGATTTTTCAAAAGGACCAGCAATGCGATTAGCCTGAAGTTCAGTTGTTAACTTTTGGTCTATGATATACTTTCTACCAAGTGGAGATGACAGCAAACATACCTCCCTTAATATATCCACCAATCCATTATTGCTAGACAGCATATCTGATTTATCCATACCATCAACATCAGGATCAAGTATCAACTCACCATCTTTCAACACAACATCATTCAGTGCAGATATACCGATCATGACATCATCACCTAAACCAGCTAAGACGAAGCCAACTCCTAAGAAACAACTAAGACTACTGAACATCAACTTCCAGAGTCTAAGAAAAAAGGATAAACTTCTCGAGGCAATTATAGAGTCAACTGATCCAGACATAATAATAGACACTGAAACGTGGCTAGATCCAAACATAAAATCAAATGAAATTTTTCCTGACTACTTAGACTATGACATCGAACGAAGAGATCGTCCCAAAGACCCACATGGGGGAGTAATGATAGCAGCAAAACAATCATTACAATTAGGGAGCATAACAAGAAGCACAGAGATAGAACTACTAACTGGTACAATCACCCTAGAAGGAAAAAAGAAAATGCTTATTGGTGCTTTTTATCGCCCTCCAGATAAAACAGATGACATCTACCTAAATAAAATCAAGGAAGAAATAAATACCATCAAAGCAAAACATCAAAAAAACATCTTCCTAATTGGAGGCGACTTCAACCTACCAGATATTAATTGGCACGAACAGACCATCACACATAGACAGTACCCAACAAAAACCAGACAAGCTTTTTTAGACACCGTAGCTGGTAATGGATAAGAACAAATTGTAGACTTCCCAACACGCAAAGAAAACACCTTGGATTTAATGCTTACCTCCCATCCATCATTCAAACTAAGATGTAAACCTTTACCATCAATAGGAAACAGCGACCATGATATCGTCCTTCTTGATATGGCATGTAAACCTTTAAAACCAAAACCAGTAAGAAGGAAGATATACTTGTGGAAAAAAGCAGACATATATAAGATAAAGGAAGACCTGGTAACCTTCAAGAAATCTTTTATAAACATCAGCGACAGAACTGTAGAATCCATGTGGCAAAGCTTCAAATCAGAAATTCAAAAAACCA
>NW_018406875.1:0-390 GCF_002113885.1 Mizuhopecten yessoensis
CTCAACTCCTACAGCTCCCACTGGTGTACTCATTACATTGTAATATGTTGACGATAACACACCTGGAGACGTATAACCCTCAACTCCTACAGCTCCCACTGGTGTACCCATTACATTGTAATATGTTGACGATAACACACCTGGAGACGTATAACCCTGAACTCCTACAGCTCTCACTGGTGTACTCATTACATTGTAATACGTTTGACGATAACCAACCTGGAGACGTATAACCCTCAACTCCTACAGCTCTCACTGGTGTACTCATTACATTGTATTACGTTTGACGATAACACACCTGGAGACGTATAACCCTGAACTCCTACAGCTCCCACTGGTGTACTTATTACATTGTAATACGTTTGACGATAACACACCTGGAGACGTATA
>NW_018406875.1:4965-5403 GCF_002113885.1 Mizuhopecten yessoensis
TTAACTACATATAGAGCAGTACGTACATGCNTAACTACATATATAGCAGTACGTACATGTATACACAGTATAACTTCATATATAGCAGCACGTACATGTATACAAAGTTTAACTTCATATATAGCAGCACGTACATGTACACACAGTATAACTACATATATAGCAGCACGTACATGTATACACAGTATAACTACATATATATATAGCAGCACGTACATGTACACACAGTATAACTACAGATATAGCAGCACGTACATGTATACACAGTTTAACTACATATAGAGCAGTACGTACATGAATACACAGTATAACTTCATATATAGCAGCACGTGCATGTATACACAGTATAACTACATATATAGCAGCACGTACATGTATATACAGTATAACTAGATATATAGCAGTACGTACATGTATACACAGTATAACTTCATATAT
>NW_018406875.1:6713-7227 GCF_002113885.1 Mizuhopecten yessoensis
GTAACTATAGTAGCTCGTACATGTATACACAGTTTAACTTTAGCAGCACGTACATGTATACACAGTATAACTACATATATAGCAGCACGTACATGTATACACAGCATAACTATAGCAGCACGTACATGTATACACAGTATAGCTACATATATAGCAGCACGTACATGTATACACAGCATAACTTCATATATAGCAGCACGTACATGTATACACAGTATAACTACATATATAGCAGTACGTACATGTATACACAGTATAACTTCATATATAGCAGCACGTACATGTATACACAGTATAACTACATATATAGCAGCACGTACATGTATACACAGCATAACTATAGCAGCACGTACATGTATACACAGTATAGCTACATATATAGCAGCACGTCCATATAATGTACACAAAGTATAACTACATATATAGCAGCACGTCCATGTACACAGAATATAACTATAGCAGCACGTATATGTATACACAGTATAACTTCATATATAGCAGCACGTACATGTAT
>NW_018406876.1:0-390 GCF_002113885.1 Mizuhopecten yessoensis
GTGTTAGTATTACCACCGTTAGTATTACCAGTGTTAGCATTACCAGTGTTAGTATTACCAGTGTTAGTATTATNAGTGTTAGTATTACCACCGTTAGTATTATCACCGTTAGTATTACCACCGTTAGTATTACCACCGTTAGTATTATCACCGTTAGTATTACCAGTGTTAGTATTACCAGTGTTAGTATTATCACCGTTAGTATTACCAGTGTTAATATTACCAGTGTTAGTATTACCACCGTTAGTATTACCACCGTTAGTATTACCACCGGTAGTATTATCACCGGTAGTATTACCAGTGTTAGTATTACCAGTGTTAGTATTACCAGTGTTATTATTACCTGTGTTAGTATTACCACCGTTAGTATTACCAGTGTTAGTATTACCA
>NW_018406876.1:1475-1925 GCF_002113885.1 Mizuhopecten yessoensis
ATAAGTTGATGTATTTGTAAAACATTATTGGTGTTAATGAGGGAAAGGCTACATAGACTAGCATTCACAGTGGTGGAATTCATGTTATTTCGACTATCGTGTCTTAAGCCTTTTTGAATTATTAAGCTTAGTGACTTAAGTTATCTCCCTTTTAAAGAAAGGTAATGGTATAATGTCAAGACAACCACTACAGACATATACATTGTAATTACCGAAACTAATCCCTCAATCATCCTAGTGGTAATGAGTGCCCACGTGCCGACCTTAGCAACCAGAGGGGTCAATAAGGTCAGTATTGCCATGATCAATATTCCATAGCCAAAGAGTTGTTTCCCGCCAAACCTCTCCGACAACATTCCTCCTGGTATCTGTGTTGCAACGTACCCATAGAAAAAGGAGCTGAGGATGAGCCCTTGGGTAGCTTCATCCCAGTCAAAATCCATAGCCTGA
>NW_018406877.1:0-390 GCF_002113885.1 Mizuhopecten yessoensis
TTCTCAACATCAATTTTGATTCACCAGAATGATGAACGTAGCACACACAGGAACAACTTTAAACATTTGGTAATAGATACATGTACAGTAGGTCAGAATGAATTACACGGAATCAAACACATGCTTGGTCCTTTTAGGACTCATCGGTAATGGTAGGGGCCAAAAAGTTGGAAATCCAAAATGGCCTCAACTACTTCTTCATCAGAAAGTAAGGAACGTTAGGGAGCCTGAAGTTGGTTCCTAGTTCCTAGTTCCTAGTTCCGATTAAGATAAACGGAACTAGGAACCAGACCCTAGTTCCGTTTAAGATAAACGGAACTGGGAACCAGACCCCAGTTCCGTTTAACTTCCCAGTTCCGTTTATGTTAAACGGAACTAGGGTCTGGTTCC
>NW_018406877.1:5132-5617 GCF_002113885.1 Mizuhopecten yessoensis
ATTTTCTCACCCTGGTATTTACCAGTTTCTATACCTATTACAAGACTCGAGCGACTTGCCAAGAATAGAAACGTCATTCCAGTCAAGCTTTTTACTTGACAATAAAGCAACATACAAAACGTATTTTGTCAACTACAGTATAACCTGTCTAAAATAGCCCCTGTCTAATCCGGCTTTAATTAGTGTTCCCGGCATATTCCCTATATAAACCGGACCCTGTCCATTCCGAAAACCGGCGTTCCATGTAAAGACATCCTGTTTATTCCGGTCCTTAAATTTCTCTCGGCCGGCTACAATCTAAAGCTAACACATTCTAAACAAAAAAGAACTATCTAATGTGGGGTCGGTCTTCATTTATTATATTATTATTATAAACTGTATAATTTGTACAGATCGTATGCAAAACACTGGGAAGGTTTGCTAGCAAAATAATCAGATCTACATTTGAAAAAAAAATCAATTGATCTGTTACAGTTCTAATTAAA
>NW_018406878.1:0-390 GCF_002113885.1 Mizuhopecten yessoensis
AACATCTAAATTTCGACCAATCAAATACCTCTATCTTGTTACCAAAGCAAATGAGCTTTTCGAAAGTGTTACCATTGTGATCGTTATCCCTTAAAAATCTTTTGTATCAACTTTAGGCATAATCGGACAACATTTAATTATCGACCAATCAGAGGCCCGAATTCGTTACCATGGCTACTTTCATTTTTGATACTGTTACCATTGTGTTCTGCATCCTTCAAAACCCCAATGTATCAACTTTGGGCAGAATCAGACAACATCTAAATATTGACCAATCAAAGACCTCTATCTCGTTACCAAGGCAACTGAGCTTTTCGAAACTATTAGCATTATGTTCGGCATCCGTCAAAACACCTAAATATCAATTTTGGGCACAATCGGACAACCTTT
>NW_018406878.1:1633-1982 GCF_002113885.1 Mizuhopecten yessoensis
AGTTGCCATTGTGATCTGCATCCCTCAAAACACAATGTACCAAATTTGGGTAGAATCAGACAACATTTAAATATCGACCAATCAAAGACCTCTATCTAATACCTCTATCTTGTTACCTAGGCAACTGAGCCTCAAAACACAATGTAACAAATTTGGGTAGAATCAGACAACATTTAAATATCGACCAATCAAAGCCCTCTATCTCGTTACCAAGGCAACTGAGCTTTTCGAAACTATTGCCATTGTGATCTGCATCCCTCAAAACACTATGTACCAAATTTGGGTAAAATCAGACAACATTTATATATCGACCAATCAAAGACCTCTATCTCGTTACCAAGGCAACTGA
>NW_018406878.1:3705-4233 GCF_002113885.1 Mizuhopecten yessoensis
CTTTAAATATCGACGAATCAGAGGCCAAAATTTCGTTACCATGACAATTGAGATTTTTGATACTGTTTCCATTGTGATCTGCATCCCTCAAAACCCCCATGTACCAAATCTGGGTAGAATCAGACAGTATTTAAATATCGACCAATCAAAGACCTCTATCTCGTTACCAAGGCAACTGACATTCACAAAACTGTCACCATTGTATTCGGCATCCTTCAAAACCCCTGTGTACCAAATCTGGGTAGAATCAGACAACATTTAAATATCGACCAATCAAAGACCTATGTCTCGTTACCAAGGCAACTGACATTTACAAANTTCAAAACCCCCATGTATCAAATCTGGTTAGAGTCAGACAACATCTAAATATTGACCAATCAAAGACCTCTATCTCGTTACCAAGGCAACTGAGCTTTTCGAAACTGTTACCATTATGTCCGGCATCCCTCAAAACACCTAAATATCAATTTTGGGCACAATCGAACAACCTTTAAATATCGACCAATCAGAGGCCCAAATTTCGTTACC
>NW_018406878.1:6616-7058 GCF_002113885.1 Mizuhopecten yessoensis
TAAAAACATCTATATATCAATTTCAAGCACAATTGGACAACATTTAAATATCGACCAATAGACTTCTATCTTGTTACCAATGCAGCTGAGCTTTTCGAAAGTGTTAACATTATGTTCGGCATCCCTAAAAACACCTAAATTTCAATTTTGGGCACAATCGGACAACCTTTAAATATCGACCAATCAGAAGCCCAAATTTCGTTACCATGACAATTGAGATTTTTGATACTGTTGCCATTGTAATCTGCATCCCTCAAAACCCCTATGTACCAAATCTGGGTAGAATCAGACAATATCTAAATTTCGACCAATCAAAGACTTCTATCTTGTTACCAATGCAGCTGAGCTTTTCGAAAGTGTTACCATTATGTTCGGCATCCCTAAAAACACCTAAATTTCAATTTTGGGCACAATCGGACAACCTTTAAATATCGACCAATCA
>NW_018406879.1:0-390 GCF_002113885.1 Mizuhopecten yessoensis
GAACCGGAGAGACAAACGTTGGCAACTGATTGTTCAGTGAAGTGGTGAACAGGTTTATGTGAGGCCTGTCCCACACCTGACAAATTTCCTCGAAAATCGAGGGATTCAGTTGCCACTCTGTCAAAACCGGCTGGCGGCGCCTGGAAAGAGTATCCGCCAGAACATTCAACCTGCCTGGTAGATGCTTGACACAAATTGTCAACTGCATTTCCTGACAAAGAAGAAGAATGCGGATAACGAGGGCACACAGGGTGTAAGCCCTGGTTCCCCCCTGTCTCTCCAGATACGCGACAACCGTAGTGTTGTCCGTAGCCACACAAACCACTTTGGAATGCAGGATCTTCAGAAAAGACTGCAGAGCCAACAGAACAGCCCTAATCTCGAGCACAT
>NW_018406879.1:3862-3927 GCF_002113885.1 Mizuhopecten yessoensis
ACGAGGGCACACAGGGTGTAAGACCTGGTTCCCCCCTGTCTCTCCAGATACGCGACAACCGTAGT
>NW_018406879.1:9459-11560 GCF_002113885.1 Mizuhopecten yessoensis
GCAAGTTTCAGCCTAATGATTGCTATGTTATGTCTGAAGCCAATCGATTTGAAATATACCAAAGTTGCAGATAGGATCTGGATACCGAGTGCAAAACACTTACAGCTCTATAATGCCGCTTACTGTGAATGAACATATTTCCAAAACAGTTATTTTTATTACACAGGCGTCTAACACACTGTGATGGACATATCTGAAAGTGCTTCACCGCAGCGCTTTAAAGCGAAAACTTATCCGATAATATGAAACATGTCCAATAATGCATTGAGAAGCGTCTATCAGAATGTGTGTTCTGCGATTGCATTGTTGTGAATCGTCGCGCATTAGTATGTGGGCTAAAATTCGGTCGCCGCGGCCCTACACCTTGCTCTGTTCAATTGAACATATGATTCCAAACTTAGCTCCTAATCATTTCCGTGACGTCTTGATGCGCTTGCACATACGCATTTGTCACATTTATCTGTCTTGTCGATTAAATATGGAAAATCACCATGGATAAGCCGAAAAGTTCGTTAAGAGTGAATCAGTATTCTAATCTGTGTTCTGAATTGTAGACTTACTCTGTCATTTTATTGGTGGCAGCAAACATGCGCATCAGTGATTTTGAATATTACATCATCAGTTGCAGAGAACATTACAAATCCTTGTCAAACCTTGCGCTTAATATTTATCTAGCTATCTATTGCAACAGATACATATTTTATATTTTTTTCGATATCCTTTTGATATTCTTGCCGTTTGTTGACATGAACACCCGAAGAATGCGTGTGGTAGCAGCATTGTACCAGATAAATTATGTCACAGAAATTTCTGGTCACTTTTTCGGAACAAGATTGCAACTTACTTCCGGTACATACATGTATATCATTACAAAATACACTGTCCGTCGATCAATTTGTTATTAGTTTATCAAACAATTCCTTCTTGATAAGGACTCAGCAATTGTCCGACAATGCACAGTGGAATTTGACTCCAATATGTATATACCTGGATTTCTACTCTGTTCTTAAAGTCAAAAGTCGCTTCCCCAATCACATTTCAGAATAACTGCACCAGTTTCGGACATCTTGTTTAAGTTTGTATCAAAGAGAGTCATCTCAAACTTCGTCATTATTATCATAACGCTAACAATTTTTACAGGCTTAAACAATGTCACCTTCACTACAGTTACAATCCCTATCACCGCTCTGATTATTTAGGGTGATAATGCACTCCTGCTGATTAAGTAATCACCATTGCCATTTTTGTATTAACAAAAACAATAGGTAAAGCCCATGGCTGCCACTTTCGTTTAGAGTTTTGTTATTGGCGAATGGGATTGAATTTGCCCTTTGAAAAAAGAACTTTTAAACATAAATGTAAAAAAAGCAAGTAATTAAGATAAGGTAAAAATAGCAGCAGTAAATATTTTAATTTCACTGATGAACTTACATAATATGGTTACGCTTGTAACTGTGGTCAACTCTCTGACAACATTCCTAGCCGTACACCTGTACGTCCCGCGTTCTGATCTGTCAAGTTGTCCCAGTGCCAACACAGCTGAGGCAGTAAAGTTGGTGTTGTCAGGTTTTGTCCAGACAAAGGTACAGCCAGGTACACAATCAGCTGTACATGTGATGTCCGGTAACGTGTCCTCCTCAGTCTTGGTGTAGGTAGTGTCTGGTGGGGACAGGGTAACAGTACCGGGACCAACTACAAAAATGTAGATTGATATGTATAGAGCTTAGTTATGTAAGAAAGTGCAGTACAGTTAGAATTACGCCCAAGTATCCCCCTAGGTTCAGTTCGTTCTGCGTGCGGCTTGCGTGCGGTTAGCGGTAGTCTAGCGTCTAGAAAGCGATCGTTCACCGTTCGAGCATCGTTCGTATGTTTCGTCTGTTTCGTTCGTATCAGCGAAATCGTTCAGTTCGTTTATTTCGACCGTCCCTATCGTCCAATTATTTCATTGGGTCGTTTAGTTCGGCTACTCCGTCCGGCTGTTCCGTCCGGCTGTTTAGTTCGATCGTCTAACTTACTCCGTCTTTTCGGGTTAGGATGCGCACGCAGTTTATCAATATACTTAGGCAAATGATAGAACTGCAGAAGATCTCACGTTTATCTC
>NW_018406880.1:0-11786 GCF_002113885.1 Mizuhopecten yessoensis
GTACTACATTTAAAAAATATGAAAGTTTAAACATTATTTTTTTTAACATATTTTCACCTCATGCATATACCTAGGCTGAATTCGTCACATAATTGCATATCGTAGGGTTAGGTTTTTAACGTCTTTTTTTGACAAAGTTTTGTGACAAAAGTCTTTAGAAGTATATAATTACACATTATAACATCACAGAGAAAGAAAAAAATATGTTTTACATCTAACCCTGATGGGTCAAAAACTTTCGTCACATAATTGCAAAGCCTTATATTTCAGTGAATTTTAGACCTATCTGAATGATTCATACATTTTTCTTAACCTTTTTACCCCCGCAAAGCCTTGAATAAAGTCTCTACATTAAAAATCCATGGGTTTCGATTTTGTCGTTTTTCATCTNCGATTGTTTTTCTTATGTCCAATATATCGTGAGAAATTCTATCTCTCAATATAAACTTTTGTTGAATTTTTGTTTTAACTAACGCCAAATTATGTCATAAAAAGCTCGGGTCGAAAAGTACCATAATGGTGACTTATTTCCTAAATAAAGTGGACAAAACAACCCATCTCGGGAGATTCCGTTCAGATTTCCAAATCACATAGAATATATGAAGCAAATAAAAATTCATTTTTTGAAATTTCCCTCTTTGCGTAAGTACTTGCAATGTTTACAGTGAGCCACCCATGAGTCGCAAAAGCCCGGTCGCAAAAGCCCACCCTCAGTCGCAAAATACCAACTTTGAGTAGCAAAGTACCAACTTTAAGTAGCAAAATACCACTCAGTCGCAAAATACCAACTTTGAGTAGCAAAGTACCAACTTTAAGTAGCAAAATACCACTCCGTCGCAAAATACCAAAAACTTGAGTCGCAAAATATCTTGAGTCGCAAAATATTTTCTGCGCAAGTCACAAAAGCCCCATTTTGAGTCGCAAAAGCCAAAGGGATGATAGCCCTAACCCTAACCCTAACCCCCAACCCTAACCCTAACCCTAGCCCTAACCCTAACCCTAACTCTAACCCTAACCCTAACCCCTACCCCCAAACCCTAACCCTAACCCTAAACCTAACCCTAACCCTAACCCCATTAATTTCATTACTTAACCTCCTATATTTAATTCAATTTTCAAGAAATTGATATCGAGTCGCAAAGTCTCTAACCCTAACCCTAACCCCTAACCTAAACCCTAACCCTAACCCTATCCCTAACCCTAACCCTAACTCTAACCCTAACCCTAACCCGAACCCTAACCCTAACCCTATCCCTAACCCTAACCCTAACCCTAACCCTAACCCTAACCCTAAGCTGATGTGTTACTGTTAACCGGTATGCCTATATTATTATTTTCTATTTTCAACTCTTGCATTGCCGTTTTGAAACTCTAATTAGCATTTTCAAAGGGTGTGTCCTTTATGATAGGTAGATATTTCTAATATCTGTTAATTCAATGTGGCAGACACTCAAGCATTGCCGATTTATAGTACTCCCCTTCCTTGGAACGGACGTCCAGATAAAAGCGGCTGAGGAGCTCATCCGGTCGTTCTTTGGGAAAGAACTGAAAACTATCGGCTGTTTCTTTTCCTTTAAATAATCCCGCAGCATCCTAGCAGCCCCCTCATTTGCCTTTTTTGTTGAGTTTGCGGTCGTTCTAGATTTTTCCCAAGCTACAACTTCCTCTGAATGAGTGGCCAATCTTGAGACCTCCCGACCTCGGGGTATGATTGTCCACCAGACACAATATCCGACCTCGAGGTCTGATAGTCTACCAGATGCGTAGCAAGCCTCGGGATCGGATAGTCCACAAGATACTACAGCCGACCTCGGGGTATGATAGCACCCCCGATACAAAAGTCAATCTCGTGATCTGATAGTCCACGAGACACAACAGCCGACCTTGGGGTCTACTAGTCCACTAGACACAATAGCTAACTTCTATGTCTCATAGTCCACCAGACACAAGAGCCGACCATGGATTCTCAAAGTACACCAGATACAACAGCCGACATCAGGGTCTGATAGTCGACAGACACAACAGCCGACCTCGGGGTCTGATACTCAAATAGTAATTCAACCAGATACACGGCCAGTCTCGGGATCTGATAGTCCAGCAGATACAGCCAATCTCGGGATCTGAAAGACCACCAGACATAACATCTAATATCGGGATCTGATAGACCACCAGACACAACAGACGACCTCGGGGTCTGATAGTCCACCAGTCACTCCACCAGATCCAAGGCCAATCTCGGGGTCTGATAGTCCATCAGCCAAAACAGCCAACCTCGGGGTCTGATAGTCCACCAAACACGACAGCCAACCTCGGGTTCTGATATCCATTAGACACAATAGCCGACCTCGGGGTGTGATAGTCCACCAGACACAACAGCCGACCTCGGGGTCTGATAGTCCACCAGTCACTCCTCCAGATCCAAGGCCAATCTCGGGGTCTGATAGTCAAGCAGATACAACAGCCAATCTCGGGATATGATAGTCCACCAGACACAACAGCCAGTATCAGGGTATGATAGTCCACCAGACACAACAGCCGACCTCGGGGTCTGATAGTCCACCAGATACAACAGCCGACCTCGGGTTATGATAGCCCACCAGATATAATATATTTGAAAAATACCAAATATAACGTTATACCGATTCTTGATTTGTTTGTGGTCTACCCATAGAAATGTGTTTATAGTGAGAATGATTGTATTTATATATGTACTATTGGATTCGTAACATACAGATCAAAGTCAGGACAATGAGTGAAAGGTTTAATATTGCAATGATTTTCTTAAAATTATCTTTTGAATTTCTAAATATTTCCTCATCAAACCTCGTTCAAATGTGTCATTTAATGAGAGGGTCTGTCGCATTAAAGTCAAGATTTAGGTTCAAATGTCTAATAATTGTGATGCCTTAAGAATTATAATTTTTGATTGCAATGACATTTTCTTATGAAACTTCATAGAAATCAGATGTAGTGTTGGGAAACATATTCATGTTGTCCATATCAAAGAGATCGACTTCATGGCAAGGGGTCATAGGTCAAATCATTGTAACTTTGTAAAACAAAAACGATCATCGGCTACGAGTTTGTTGATAACACTTCATAGATGTTGTTATTATGGTCGGCCACAATGACGACGTTGTGAAATACTCACAAAGTTACTTAAACATTGCAAGCGACGAGGAAGTATACTTTAGTGATATAAGTTTCATCTGTGTATCTTAATTACAGCTTTGATCACATTTTCCTCAGCTTCACATCACTGTTAAACTGTGATGAAACATCGCGTGGTACAGCCACACTACATCTTTGGGGATCATTCATCATAGTATTTGCTATACCCTTACACCATGTGATCGATAAAAAAAAAAGTTAATAAAAAGATGAATGAATATTTTAGTGTTTTATTTAAGCTTTATACATAACATTAATGACTGCGACCTTCAGCAGCCGTGACCCTGTACATGACTCCAGTAGCTTAAGGTAGAGTCATGTTCACAACCATGTGGACCACCATTGTGTAACCGGGCATAGCTCTCACAGGATCGGGAACACGAAGTATGGCCTATGTATCTGCTCATATAGTGCTGTACACACTGGGACGAACAGTGGATGTCATCAGCACAAGAAATAAGAGCTAATAAACGAAAAAATGTAAAAAGTAAACAAAAATAATAATATAAATCAGTTCATGTCTTAACACTTACTTTAACAACATGTATTATGTTGGATATTTCTGAGATCGATTTGTGTATATGTTCGAAATAAAAGGTTGTTATATCACGTAAATGAAACATTATTTACGTTACCGATTTAACACTTTTTATAATAAAGATGTACCTTCTAACCATAATTTCATTTAACAGGAACTGACCAGTTATGTGCCCCCGATTCAAATAACTAATTAAATAAGTATGTAAGCGTCAGTAACGCTTAAGTACCGTGAGAGTTATAACTCTCGTTTATAACGCGGACTTTCACATCCATTCCTTGATGCATACATCAACACGAAAACTCGTGTTATTCGTAACATCATGTAAACACGACTGTTTATAGTTTATTTATAGATAGTGTAATAAAAGTCATATTTATTAGATAACTATTGCAATACTTTATGTAAGATATTAATTTGATTCATGCGAAACAAAACACTATGGCACTATGATTTTGATTTTCTTTCATGCACTCTTTAGTAGTTATTTTTAAATGTCATATTTGTAGAATATAGCAGGTAATAATTGAAAAAAGTCTATCAATTCACATACCTCTATATTTCACAAACGCATTATAACTAATGTTCTTGTACATATTTGTCGAGGGTGTTCTTTGATCTGAAATATCAGCAATGTCTATATTTAGACTCACATCCTCCTGGCCTGCCACAGTCCTCCCAGTAGGCCTGTTTTAACTGAAAGTAGCCACACGAGTCGGAGTATACGTCAAATCTGCATCCAATAGCTCTACATCCGGACTCCGTCTATAATAGAACAAGGACACAATGTCAAAAGAAAACCCTACAAACCATAGTATCAACTATATTTATTCCTTTTATCAATTTGCAAAAAGATTAGCTGGATAGCGTCCTAACATACAAAGTATAGTGGAAGACCCTTGTACATGTACCTCTGCCAGAAACTGTTTGACAATAGCTTTGATAACTCATTTCTAAAAAGAAAACCAAAGTTTGTGGGACTTCCATGAGAATTAATAAAGATGAAATGAACAAAATACAATCAAAAATACCGTGAACAGTGTTCTGGGTTTGAAATTTTCAGTTTTTTGGGACAGCTACATTTGTAATCAAATGTCTTTGATCCCGCCTCAGTAAGGTACCGTTAAGTATTTTAACATAAATAATGCAAACAAATTTTGAACACATATATCAATATACATATCAATAACAGGCTTCTAAATTAACAAGTACTAATTGCAAATGGGGACCATTACAGATGTCCTCCAAACTAGCAAAGATACATCAGAAAAGGATCGTATTGTCGTAGTACACCTACAATGTACATACTAAATTTCAGTGAAATTGAGCAATTTCTAAATTGCAACCAATCATAATCCTCTGTGTGGTTGCTATGGTAACGAAACACATGCGGTTGACTTCGCAGTCTCCTAATATCCCTATATACCAATTTTCATCAAAATCGAACATTATCTAACTTTCGACCAATCATAAGCCTCCATGTGGTTGCATGGTAACGAAATTTATGCGGTTTTATTCGCAGTCCCCTAATACCCCTATAAACCAAATTTTATAAAAATCGAAAAATATCTCAATTTCAAACAATCAGAAGCCTCCATTTGGTTGCTATGGCAACGATACCTATGCGGTTGAATTCGCAACCCCCTCATACCCCTATATACTAATTTTCATCAAAATCGAACAATATTTGAATTTCCACCAATCAGAAGCCTTCGCTTGGGTTCTATGAAAACGAAATCTATGCGGTTTACTTCACAGTCTCCTAATATCCCTATATACCAATTTTCATCAAAATCGAACAATATTTAAATTTCGACCAATCAGAGGCCGCCGTCCGGCTGACCAGTTGACTGATCGAAAAACAAAAAATACTCTTGCGCACCGCCTGTCATACACGAACACTTATGTAAAGTTTCGTTGAATTACGCCCTACGGTTTTCGAGAAAAATGTTGGAAACTTTTTCGGCTGAGAAATTTGAAGAAATAGGAATAATAATAATAACTAGAATTGCAATTGCGAGCAATAGCGGAAGTCACTCTCCCCTGCTAAGTACGCAGCCGTTTAGATTTTTTCACAAAACGAACACTGCAGTTGTGTTCGTAGTGCCTTACTACACCTACATACCAATTTTCTTTAAAATTAGACGATATTTTAATTTCGACCAATCAGAGAACAGGAAATGGCAGCCATTTTGTCGAAATGTGAAGGTAAGTAACGAAAGTAACCGGTGTTTTGAGATATATCTACATACCAAATTTCATGAAAATCAGACAATATTAAAATTTTGACCAATCAGAAGCATGCATTTGGCCGCCATTGTGAATCCAAAGTCAATTTTTTTTTGTCGAAAACGAGCGCTGTGATGTTAAAATCCCTTTCACTGGGTTTCATTATGTTTGATGAAATAGAACGAATGTTATTATTGGTGATATGATTTCGCGTTGAATTTTTGACTAATCAGAGCCCAGGAAATGGCAGCATGTTTGTTTTTCGCAAAACAAACACCGCAGTTTTGTTCGTTGTGCTATACTACACCAACATACCAAATTTGATAAAAATTGGACGATGCCAAAATTTCGGACCAAACAGAAGCCTGCATTTGTCCGCCTTTTGAATCCAAAGTGAAACATTTTTTGTCGAAAACGATCGGTGTGGTGTTATCATCCCTTCCACTCAGTTTCATTATGTTCCGTCAAATAAAACGAATGTTATAACTGGAGATGATTTCGGCCAATCAGAGCAGTGGCGGCCATCTTGGATGGTTTACGCGAAAAAATAAGAGTCAGATGCACAACTACAAATTGTACTGATAATATATACAAAGTACGATAAGAATCCCATTAGTAGTTTCTGAGATTAAGCGCGGATACTTTTGACGGCGGAATAATTACAATAAGTTTATATGATAATACTATTTTTTTGTGAATGACCCTAGCGACTAAACAACGACTGGTCTTAGTACATCTTGACTAAATTAGATTAACAGACCACATGGGCTTTGTGAACAGTGTTTTCCTTGACGAAATAATCACAATTGAAGTTTCAATTTAATCCGCCTTGCTACTTCCAGTCGCCATTTTGTAAACAGGGCCTAATCTCGAGCTGATGCGCGTTTGAAAGAGTTTGAAGTATTGCAAAGCTTCTAAACGATCATGCCCAGAATATACTCTCTAAAGATGATGTTTTTGATAAATTTACTATCAATTATTTACTATATTTCTTTTTTGTATCACTTTCATTAATTCATAAAAGAACAAATTGATTTTTTCTCCTTCAAACCTTTTTCTTTCAAATGTTAAAACACATGTTTTTTGAAAAAATGTTCTAGTTTGGAGATTATGATCAAACGTCGTCTGCTTCACAAACATTCAAGAAAAGGATATTTACAATGAATTGATATTGTTTTTATTAACTCGCTTATTCTTTAAACTAATTTAATTAATAAATATCAAGATTTTGTGAATTGAAAATTGCATTTTATGACGTAACCGGAAGCGCACTTGATACGAGAACGAGACCCGGAAATACCTCACAACATAATCAGGACAGTAATAATAAACAGACGTCTATCAAACATTAACAGATTAATACCGTTTATATTGAGACACTGATGTGCTAGAATACAACACAAGGTAACACTCAATTAATCCATTGCTATCACATCAAGTACTAACTGACATTTATGCGAAAATATCAGCATTAAATGTTTGTGATCGCGCAGACCTACTTTTGTTTTACAGTTTACATACATTTGTACCTGTCGGCATCAACAGTATACCTTGTGTCCTTCATCGTGCCGAAGATTATACATAGGCGCATTCTAGGAAAAGTTCGTGATTAAAAGCTTGTGTGTGGGTTTTTTTATCTTAAAATTATCGGATTAAAGCATACTGGCATGTTACTTCAAAACACAAGATACAAGAATCATTATTTTACGTTGAATATGTGTCATAGTTAACATAAGCTCTCAGGAGCTTGTATTTCGACAAACACATATATATACAGTATATATAAATGGTAAAACATTGTAACAATGTAAGGCAAACAACAAATTTTATCACAAGATAAGATTAAGATAAAGAGGCTAAATAATCATATTTTACAAAATTTGGCATTAAAAAAAATTACTTAAAAACCAGTCCAGAGGGCAGATGATTGGGACATAGCGTTTATTTGTAACCAGGAGGACGGGTTTGGTAGCCGTTAATATTAAATGACGTTTTTAGTATTGATGCTGCTCGTGACGCAAGTGATGTATTTTTCGCTTACAAGTTAAAGCGTCGTTATCCAAAAAGAAGAATAGTACAAATTGAAAAGTGTGAATTGCCTACAGCTCCTGTCAAAAGTCAAAAACATTCCTCGCATGTTCTTTCTCGTCACATGGACGTTTGTAAGTTAGAACAGCTGGTCTCGCAGAGGCTTAAACTATGTACACAATATATATGTCTCGTTATGGCTACGAATGCGTTCCAGGTCAGGTAATAGAGCATCAAATGTATTAAATTCAAATAAAGCACCACTCCACGACAATCATGGATTCATATGGGTACAATGTTATTCAAATAACATTCCTACAGTGCATGCACGCTGAAATTAGAAAATCATTTGTTTAAAATAACAAGTCATCATTTCCATGAAATTATCCAAATAAATAAGATCTTTATGTCAAAATAAACTTAGGTTTGATTTAGTATTGTTTAATGTACGTCCTATCAACAGCTATACATGGTCATTTAAGGACGGCCTCCCCCATTTGCTAGATGCATGTGTGTGGTAAGTTTATGCATAATTAATTTGTGTTTTGGGAGTCTGTGGTATGTTTATGTTTGTCTCCTTGTGATAGAACAGAACTGATGCTGACTTTATACTTCATAGGGTAATTTCACTGGAGCATACTGCTGAAGACACATCTTATTTTACGATCGAACCTCGTTATCTCACCATCTTCAATAGCCAAGGGTTCATAATTTAAATTTGTACTATTCAACCTTGGCAGATTTAGCCTTGTGTTTAATTCCCCTCCCCTGCCACCTTGCATAGACACTTTACTAGCAAAACTTTAAACTTTCAAGATTATTTCAGCACTGGTCGCCTATGTATTTCCATTTGTTATCATTTACAGTTAGAATATGGCCAATTATCTCTACCAACTGATCATATACAATGTTTCTTTAAGTAATTGTCCTCCTTTGTGTTTTTTTTTTACATAACTCATGACATAGTCGACAAGGCAACTTGGTACTGGGCGCCGCCATTATTATTTACATGCACAGGGACATGGTATTAATTTCTAACCCTCAGTTCACATATGTGTATTATATAATGTATGATAAAAAAATGTGGACCATAGGATGGTAATTCGTGCCAAGTCCCTGTGCAAGATTCCATAATTTGAAAGCTTAGAGAACAAGGCTAAATCCGCTATGGTTGAATACATGAATATGTGAATACAAATTGAACGCTTGGCTAGCATAGATGAGATGTTACAGGCTGGACAGATAATGACAACAGATACAGGTTGAAAACATGTATGGAATGTGTTTTTCTTAAGGGAGGCTGTATAAACACATTATGAATATGTAAAATCATGATGGAAGTCCATTTTACCCGATCAGTTTGTTTTTTTGGTTTTATAAACCCTTGCAACCACTTTTAAGTCAGATATATAAGAAAAGTCTGCCAAATATCTGATTCTTTGACAACTTTACTACAAATATATAGCAGGAATTGTACTTTATATATCAACTACACTACAANAACAAACAACATTTAAACCCTTCATTCTCTAAATCTGTTATTAAAAGGATTGTAAAAAAATATATATGTGTTCGCTTAAATGTTAAAATATTTCTGTTCAACATTCATATTTACAGTGGTGTTCAAATCCACTAATACATAAGTTGACATAAAATTGTACTGCAGTATTTTTTGGTCTGACTTTTGACATCTAAATAAGTCTCATCAAGGGTCATTGACCTGTCAGAAGTTGAAGTAGCCAAAGTTATTTGACTTTGGTGTAGAAGCATCCTAAAAATAGAAGTAAGTAAGGGCTGGATTTTCACGAACTCGAAGAGTTGTGCCCCTTTGTTTGCTTTCCTATAATCTTATTCTGGCAGTTTTTATTCATATTTTTAATTTTCCATTTGTTATGCACTTCATGTACATCTGATGAGAATGGGAGATTTTTAAAAATGCACAAAATTCGCCAAGAAAGCTGAAAGTTACAAAAGGCCAAAAGGTGAAACTTTACACCATGCAGGCCAGGTTTAAACATTTTACTGTAATGTTTGTTTTACTTTCCGTGTGGGGAGGATTTTTAATGCACCTTGACTGTTATATCAATCAACTAATTGTCATTTAGATGGTGTCCCTTAGAATTATTTCTTATATAATTTTAAAATTTGTTTCAAGTAATACTCATACTCTCTGTTTTAAACTAGGAACACTTGCTATGTACTCTAAGTATTTGTGCAGTTATGATTGATTGTCTTCCTTTGGATTATATTTCTGTGAGTTGTGTCCCTCACATAATTTCCTCACATTTTTTTCTGTTAGATATCGGATATAGTTTGTTACTTCTATAAGTTCCAAGTTTCCCTTTATATAAAATATGTCATGTTTAGGTGAATTTTTAGAATTGGTGGTTTTGCGACATTGGCTTATTGTTTTGCAAGGTATCAATATTTTTATGTTTATAACATATATAGGGCGCTCCCATACATGTAGCTACCACTTTCTTTAAAATGTAGATTTTCTTCCCGTTGACTTTGGAAAAAAATATCCAGAAATTTTAGATAGTTTTGAAGTTTTGCTTAAAACTTACCATACTGACAATGTCAGATAATTTCAGACATGCGAAACATATAATAATGTGTAATTCTTCTTGAATTTGGCGTACAGATAGATCTTGAATTGACAGATCTGCCAGATCAGCACAAATTACTTAAATTGGCGTCTACAAAAAGAGTTATGTCCCTTCACTTTCTCTTTCAAGATTACATGATTCCAACAATTTTCTACTTGAGTCATCTGTCCAAATCTGTCAAACCAGAATTTACATACAATGTACATGGGGGGGGGGGGGGGGGGGAAAATTGGGGCCCCCTGAAGAATCGGGGATTTTCTTTCATGTCTACTACTTGGGGAAGATTGAACAGACCAAAATAGATCTTCTGCCCCTATTGCAACACACTTGGAATCTTTCCTTTCTTTCTTCACTGTTCTGCCTTTCCTTGGTCATGGCGAACACTTAAGGATCGGTCCGTCCGTCATCACACGTTGTCGTTGTCGGCGGCAGTCACATTTAAGTTTTCCAGACTTTTTTTTCGCCACCATTTTCCATATCAATTTTAACTTTGTATGTGGCTTAATCATAATAGATTACAGATCAAGTTCGAACCACGTGCCAATATATTTTTTTATGCTGGAGTTACATGTATGGCCCTTCACACATTGGAATTGTTCTCATAATTAACTGTTTGCCATACTTCGTTCGTTACCACTTGCCACTTAGTATGTGACTTTATCATAACGGATTACAGTTAGAGTCCAACCACTGTGTCAATATTTCATTTGTTGCTGGAGTTATGGCCTTTTGCACATAAGAAATCTCATAATTAATGATTTCCCGGACTTTTTTCGCTACCACTTGCAACATCAATTTGTTACCTAATATGTGGCTTTGTCATAATGGATGACAGTTTGAGTTCAAATCCCGTGTAAACATTCCTTTTTTTGCTTGAGTTATGGCCCTTCGTACATAAGAAATAATCAAAATAAACTTTTGTTTGGACTTATTTCGCTACCGCTTGCCATATCAATTTGAAACTTTGTTTGTGGCTTTATCATAATAGATTACAGAGTTTGAACCATGTATTAAAATTCCATTTTTGACTGGAGTTATGGCACTTTTGCACATAGGAAATTTTCATAATTAACTGTTTTCCATATTATTTGCAACTTAGTATACATGTATAATGGATTACAGTTTGAGTTAGAATCCAGTGTACATGTTCTAGTTTTTCTGGAGTGATAGCCCTTTGCACATAGGAAATTCTTATAAGTAACTGTATTTGT
>NW_018406881.1:0-390 GCF_002113885.1 Mizuhopecten yessoensis
TTTTTCATCAACATGGCAACACCCGTAGGTCAAATCCCTCTCCGTTCCTGTACTGAACACAAGGGGAGACCACTGGAACTTTATTGTGAAAAATGTGATAAACTTGTTTGTCTAAAATGTCATTTATCTACGCACAAAGGCCATGATGTTTGTGAACTCAGCGATATTACTCCTACAAAGAAACAAGACATTCAAAACTTTATTGACAGAACTGAACAAAATGACCTGGTACAACTTCGGGAATACATCACATCTACTGATACACTTCTTAAAGACAACAAGAGCAATTTTGAGAATCTTTCACATAAGTTGAAAAAGCAAACAGACAAATTAAAACAAGACCTTGACTTGCTTACACAACAGACACTCTCTCTTTACCACAAAATGGAG
>NW_018406881.1:2070-2490 GCF_002113885.1 Mizuhopecten yessoensis
GCTGTAATGTGGGACAACTGGACTAATGATGGCTGAAATGTGGTACAACTGTACAAATGGTGACTGGAATGTGGGACAACTGGTCTAATGATGGCTGAAATGTGGTACAACTGTACAAATGGTGACTGGAATGTGGGACAACTGTACAAATGGTGGCTGAATGTGGGACAACTGGACTAGCGGCGGTTGTAATGTGAGACAACTAGACTAATGGTGGTTAGAATGTGAGACAACTGGACTAATGGTGGTTATAATGTGGGACAACTGGACTAATTGTGGCTGTTATATAGGACAACTGGACTAATTGTGGCTGTAATGTTGGACAACTGGACTNGGTGGATGTAATGTGGGACAACTGGAATAATTGTGGCGGTGATGTGGGACAACTGGACTTATGGTGGCTGTAATGTGGTGCAACTG
>NW_018406882.1:0-390 GCF_002113885.1 Mizuhopecten yessoensis
AATCTGTGGTTGAGCTTTGTGTTGTAACGGATATCACAATAAACAAACAGCATGTTCCTATTTAGTGTTCCAGTTTAGCCAGTACGAACCAGCCTATCTGCTAAGTGTAATGTGACGATCTGCCAGAAACAACTGGTTTGTCAGAAACATCCCATTTGGTTATTAGGTTGGATCCAACATTGTAGTAAGAACATCACTTCAAATCTTTGTTTAATAATATAAAGATTGAAGTATATATATATACCATATCATTTAAATTTTATTTTACCACAATATTTTATGACCAACTTTAAGTAACGTCTGTGTGTAAAACTTGCAAATGCATTGTGTTGTGAATCAAATATATTATTTCTAAAAAAAAATGTTCCTTTTTCTAATTTGATCAATGTA
>NW_018406882.1:6624-7357 GCF_002113885.1 Mizuhopecten yessoensis
CATACTGACTTTCATGGTGTTTTAGAGATTACACTATTACACTGACACCCATCTCATGGTGTGTTAGAGATTACACTGACACCCATCTCATGGAGTGTTAGAGATTTCACTGACACCCATCTCATGGGGGGTTAGAGATTTCACTGACTCCTATCTCATGGTGTGTTAGAGATTTCACTGACACCTATCTCATGGTGTTAGAGATTACACTGACACCCATCTCATGGTGTGTTGGAGATGTCACTGACACCTATCTCATGGTGTGTTAGAGATTACACTGACACCCATCTCATGGTGTGTTAGAGATTTCACTGACACCTATCTCATGGTGTGTTAGAGATTACACTGACACCCATCTCATGGTGTGTTAGAGATNCACTGACACCCATCTCATGGTGTGTTAGAGATTACACTGACACCCATCTCATGGTGTGTTAGAGATTACACTGACACCCATCTCATGGTGTGTTAGAGATTTCACTGACACCTATCTCATGGTGTGTTAGAGATTTCACTGACACCAATCTCATGGTGAGTTTGAGAAGATAAACTCACTCACATTTCATCTCCAGCACACATGCAGGCATACACACATAATGAGATGTTAGCCAGGTGGCATATGGCTAGTAGTTAGCGCCTGATAAGGCAGTTCCTGCGAATTGCTCAAAATGGTATTGATTAATGTATGTGCTATAATTGTAATGATTGTGTAAATTGTATTTCTATGTACTGT
>NW_018406882.1:9230-9617 GCF_002113885.1 Mizuhopecten yessoensis
GTCACCTGACCACGATATGTATCAAATAGTAGGACTCTACACCTTGTACAACTTTAGAAGAAGATTTTTGAAGTCATTATCTTGAAATAGCGCATATGAAATTTGACCCCTAAATAACTCCAAACTTGAACTGGTCAACTCAAAATGTTTTCTGCCAAGAAAGCGCGCATTTGTGTTGTCCACATCATACCTGAATGTAAAGTTAACCTATCGAATCGAACAATTTTTGAAATACTGTTCACATACTTCCGGTAGCATACATGTACTACTTGTACTGTTCACAGACTACTGGTAGCATACATGTACTACTGGTACTGTTCATGGGCTACTTGTGATGTCTCTGGGCTATTTGTAGTGTTCATGGGCTTGTTGAGTGTTCATGGGCTA
>NW_018406883.1:0-390 GCF_002113885.1 Mizuhopecten yessoensis
AAAAAATTGAACTGCTAAGTAAACTTTAATTGAAAAATTAGTCGGTTATAACTTTATTTGATCATAACGAATTCCAAAACAAAACAACACAATATAATACATACGTTGAGTAAGCTAAGAGCGTCAATGCTTTAGATATATCAATACATATTTCAGACATTGATTGCATCTTGGAAATCGTTAAGAATCAAAACATCGACGACTTCAAGACGTTGGAAAAACGATTAACTACAACAAGTAGAAAGGGTATACTGCATATCGTAGCTGTGCATGGCTCCGCAGATATGGTCGAATGTATGAAGACATGGGACGGGATGGAATGGAATGAAGAATGTACTATTCCTGAAAACGTGTTCGGAGAAGCGTTGAAAGGAATAAGTGTCAGCAAAG
>NW_018406883.1:1713-2512 GCF_002113885.1 Mizuhopecten yessoensis
GAAAAACCCATTTGAGCAAATGATTATCTTTTATTTTAACTTATGTCTTAGAAACAGTTTGACATTTATGCATTACAGGGTTTGAAGAACTTCCTGAGTACAACAGTGGAAAAGTTCGAAGGGACCTGACACATTGTGGTGAATATCCGGTTTTCCAGTTTGGACGCAGTAGTGATGTCACAAAAGGAACAGTTAGCATGTGTGGAGTAGACGTAAGACGTCTGTCGGCAGTTCTGGGTTTGCCCCAAGGTAACGGGGATGTCCAGATGAAAAATCAGTATCAAGTGCGCGGTGCCAACCCAGCCGTACCGTTTAGCTTACCGGGGGATTCGGGCTCAGCTGTTTTCATGAAATCATCGGATGCTGATGATATGAGATGCATCGGGATGGCAATTGGGATCACGGATGTTGATAATGATCACTGCCGATCGGCTGTTGTTACACCTATCGGTGCAGTGTTGGACGCTCTGGGCTCCGATTACAAAATAGCCTCATTTCCATGATAAGGACATACAATGTAATTATGGTAATAACGTAAACATTTCCGAAAAGCCGAAAAGCAAAATCACACAATATTGGTAAAGATGAATTGTATTCGCATAGTAAAAACTTAACCTCGGACGAGATTGATGATACTGATGTATTGACTCCTGACGTGTTGTTAATAGTACATTTTTTGAAGAATTGGATACTCCAATCACTGAGGACGAATTGGTGGCAGCAATCAGAAAGGTGTTGTGCGGATAAAATTTTAAATGTTTTTTTTATCGATTGCAAGATTGAATTATTGTCATACATT
>NW_018406884.1:0-391 GCF_002113885.1 Mizuhopecten yessoensis
CAATGAATAATCACTAAGGGTTGACATCATACAATGGTAAATCACTAAGTGTTGACATCATACAATGGATAATGACTAAGTGTTAACATCATACAATGAAANATCACTAAGTGTTGCCGTCATACAATGAATAATCACTAAGTGTTGACATCATACAATGGATAATCACTAAGTGTTAACATCATACAATGGATAATCACTTAGCATTGACATCATTCAATGGATAATCATTAAGTGTTGACATCATAAAATGAATAATCACTAAGTGTTGACATCATTCAATGGATAATTACTAAGTGTTGACATCATACAATGGATAATCACGAAGTGTTGACATCATACAAATGATGATCACAAAGTGTTAACATCATACAATGAATAATCACTAAGT
>NW_018406884.1:2294-3013 GCF_002113885.1 Mizuhopecten yessoensis
AAAGTGTTGACATCATACAATGGATAATGACTAAGTGTTAACATCATACAATGAAAAATCACTAAGTGTTGCCGTCATAAAATGAATAATCACTAAGTGTTGACATCATACAATGGATAATCACTAAGTGTTAACATCATACAATGAATAATCACTAAGGGTTGACATCATACAATGGTAAATCACAAAGTGTTGACATCATACAATGGATAATGACTAAGTGTTAACATCATACAATGAAAAATCACTAAGTGTTGCCGTCATAAAATGAATAATCACTAAGTGTTGACATCATACAATGGATAATCACGAAGTGTTGACATCATACAATGGATGATCACAAAGTGTTAACATCATACAATGAATAATCACTTAGCATTCACATCATACAATGAAGAATCACTAAGTGTTAGCATCATACAATGAATATTCACTAATTGTTAACATCATACAATGAACAATCACTAAGTGTTAGCATCACACAATGAATAATCACTTAGCATTGACTTCTCTCAATGGATAATCACTTAGCATCGACATCATTCAATGGACAATTACTAAGTGTTGACATCATACAATGAATAATCACTAAGTGTTAGCATCATACAATGAATAATCACTTAGCATTGACATCATTCAATGGATAATTACTAATTCGTGACATCATTCAATGGATAATCACTAAGTGTTGACATCATACAATGGAAAATCACAAAGTG
>NW_018406885.1:0-391 GCF_002113885.1 Mizuhopecten yessoensis
CGTCCTTATACCTAGACTGTTGTGTTTCCTTAGGCACCTGTCCTTTTACCTAGACTGTTGTGTCTTCCTAGGCACCCGTCCTCATACCTAGACTGTTCTGTCTCCCTAAGCACCCGTCCTTTTACCTAAACTGTTGTGTCTCTCTAGGCCCCCGTCTTTATACCTAGACTGTTGTGTCTCGCTAGGCACCCGTCCTTATACCTAGACTGTTGTGTCTCCCTAGGTACCCGTCCTTATACCTAGACTGTTTTGCCTCCCTAAACACCCGTCCTTATACCTAGACTGGGTTGTCTCCCTAGGCACCTGTCCCTATACCTAGACTGATGTGTGTCCATTAACACCCCTTCTTATACCTAGACTGTTGTTTCTCCCTAGGCACCCGTCCTTATAC
>NW_018406885.1:2610-3191 GCF_002113885.1 Mizuhopecten yessoensis
TCCCGTCCTTATACCTAGACTGTTTTGTCTCCCTAGGCACACGTCCTTATACCTAGACTGTTGTGTCTGCCTAGGCACCCGTCCGAAAACCTAGACTGTTGTGTCTCCCTAGGCATCCACCCTTATACCTAGACTATTGTGTCTCACTAGGCAACTGTCATTATATCTATAATGTTTTGTCTCCCAAAACACCCGTCCTAATACCTGACTGTTGTGTTTCCTTAGGCACCTGTCCTTATACCTAGACTGTTGTGTCTCCCTAGGCACCCGTCCTCATACCTAGACTGTTCTGTCTCCCTAAGCACCCGTCCTTTTACCTCAACTGTTGTGTCTCTCTAGGCCCCCGTCTTTATACCTAGACTGTTGTGTCACGCTAGGCACCCGTCCTTATACCTAGACTGTTTTGTCTCCCTAAACACCCGTCCTTATATCTAGACTGTGTTGTCTCCCTAGGCACCTGTCCCTATACCTAGACAGATGTGTGTCCATAAACCCCCCTTCTTATACCTAGACTGTTGTGTCTCCCTAGGCACCCATTCTTATACCTAGACTGTTGTGTTTCCCTAGGCACTCGTCCTCAT
>NW_018406886.1:0-391 GCF_002113885.1 Mizuhopecten yessoensis
ATAGTTATCCTGATATCATCAATATTACTATAATAATCCCGATATTATCAATACTACTATAATAATCCTGATAACATTTATACTACTATAATAATCCGGATATCATAAATACTACTATAGTAACCCTGATATCATAAATACTACCATAATAATCCTGATATCATCAATATTACTATAATAATCCCGATATTATCAATACTACTATAATAATCCTGCTAACATTTATACTACTATAATAATCCTGATATCATCAATACTACTATAATAATCCTGATATCATCAATACTGTTGTAGTTATCCTGATGTCATCAATACTTCTATAGTAATCCTGATATCATCAATACATCTATAGTTATCCTGATATCATCAATACTACTTTAATAATCCTGAT
>NW_018406886.1:5779-92710 GCF_002113885.1 Mizuhopecten yessoensis
GTCTCTTTTAATATTGTATGTCGACACATGCGACTACTATATCACTAGTTTAATACATACAACACATAGTCCTAGCTAGTTGTTGGAAGGCCAATTTTCAAACTCAATGATAATAATTTGTTACATATATATATATATTAATTTTAACCTATGACCATGTCAATAGGTTAAAGGTTAATTTTAGTATGTTCTTAATAAACAATAGACATCAGAAAGGTGTGAATGGGTTTGTGTGGTTATTTTGATACATGTACAATTTAATGTTTTACGTATTCTGATATGTAACACTTTGATAATAAACATATTTGAATTTTAATTTGATAAAGCCGGACGAACCCTGTAAACCACTCCTTGACCCACATGCTGTCCATTACATTTGTAAGTATGTGCGTCCTCAACCGGAAGCCCCGGGGTATGGGGCGTCAGGCACCTTTGATATTACCTTTCATCTACATTAACTGGAAGTAAAGAGTGGTTCCGTACTAGGCTGACCATAAACATTGCATAATCCCCATCCTCCACAGGGTAGTGTAGAATACGCCTTAGGAGTTAAGGAAGGGGGTGGGGGTGAAAGGTCAGCACTTGACGGGTCTTAATGTTTGCACTGGTCATCAAGAGAACATGCTTTATTTATTTTATCAAAACCAAGCATGCTGATGGCGACGAAATACACGATTGCTGATCAAATATTGATAAACATTCATAGAAATATATCTCGGTAAATGTTAAAAGCGCATGCGTTATGAGGTCATTTTGTTTTACGCGGCAAATGCCCATGGTCACGTGGAATCTTCAGCTGTAAATCTTTCGCTGTCAGTTTTCCGCCGAATTGTTATCCAATCTTGCACATTAATCTTACGAGGTTAATCTTACGAGGTAAATCTTTAACGGCAAATCTTTAACGGCGATATCTTCAACGGCACATCTTAAGAAATACACCTTTAGCGGTAAATCATCAACGGTAAAATCTTTAACGGTAAAATCGACAACGGTAAATCTTCACCGGAAACTCAATCTTGCACGGTACATTGATATTCCGTATAAGGGTTCTTTATTCTATGTAAAAATCTTGAACGGAGTCGGGGGTCCCATACGGCTTTCCATAGAATACGGTGTTGCATCGTATATAATGGAATCCAACTCTTCAAAAGAATTCATGATAACGTTCGCATTCTGACAATGTATACTGCAAAAATTGAATTAATGTGACGTGAAGTTTTAATGTTGTAACTCTAAAGATCTTGATCAACCTTTAACATTGTCTCCTTAAAAACTGTGTCTGATATTCAGTGTTGAACGTGACTATATATAACTATGGAAATATTGCAACATTAAGAAAGCATTTGTCTGGAGTACATTCAGTACTTTGATTCACTTTAAATACAAAACTTCTTTCATGATTACGTGGGCAGGGTTTTCAGTTGTCAGCTGAAAACACAACGTGTGTACGTGATGACTATAATAGGGTTTACCTGGAAATGTTTAAATGCATTGCTTTAAACAGGCCGTTTCTTCTTTCATGATTACATGATAAGGGTTTTCATTAAAGTAATTGAAAATAGAACAAATGTACTTTACCAAATGTACTTTTTCATCATACTTTCTTTTCAAGGCTGATTGGGGCAGGGAATCACAGATGCATTGTATTCAAGTGATATTTTACGTGCGTTTAGTGATGTGCAAGCATGCTATATAATGTAGTTGTAACAACAAAACAATGTGCTGAATAATACTCTTGACATTAATTAGGGTTTGTCTTATTATTTGTCTCATGAAAACACAAACATTTGTTCAATTTATCATTTATATAGTGTATATTCTGACAATGTATACTGCAAACATGGAATTAAAGTGGTATGAAGTTTTAATGTTGTACCTCTAAAGATCCTGATCAACCTTAAACAGTGTCGCCTAAAAAATGTGTCTGATATTCAGTTTTGAACGTGACTGAAAATAACCACTAGAGAACCACGCACTGAAAAAGAAATATTAAACCGATGCAGGTTACTGCTAACCGTACACCGTAACAGTGACAATAACCGTGTGACGTTTAACAATCACTAAAAACACAACGTGAGGAATTATTGCCTCTAGATATCAACTTACTGCTTTTCACAAATGCATTGTTTAATATTATTAATCATCTTTTTACGTAAGACCCGCGGCTCTGCCGAGGGTAAGACAACCAAAAAACATCACCCCTCGGTTTGGAGATTTCTCTTTTACACCCTCAGATAGGGGATGATTATTTTTCTCCCATCCTGTTATTTCAGTCACAGCTCCATCGACAGTAGCCTGCCATGTTTGTAAACAAAAACACATGTGCGATATGCATATCGTCATTCACTTTTGATGACGCATTTTATGACGTCTCAATTGAACACGTGCTAATCGGCACGAGGCTATCTCCCTCTAGGGGGTGACAAGCTGATCTTTCCCGGCCAAAACGTGAGACACGCTTGTGAAGGATGGGAGAAATGTAAATCTCTTTGTTGATGACGTTGGTGTATAAATAAATGCACTTCCTCTTAAAATTAGATAATACCTGCAGGATAGGGGTATTTCTACTTACATAATGTAGCAGATTTTTATGAAAACTTGAAACCAGAATAGTGACACGTAATCAACATGTCAGTGTTTTTCCAAAAAGCAGACAACACAGTTTTAAGAAATCACCAAAGGCACGTTTTTGGGCGTATAACAGGACACGTTGTAAACCCTTAGTCCTTGTGATGTGTTCTATTAACTTCAATCATACGGATAATAACACGGCTGGCTTTAAAGTCAGGTGTCGCTCCTCCGTAATCTTCAAAGGACAGGTATCAGACTAGTGATTAGTCAGTTTTGTTTTACCGAGACCAATCAGATAGCTATCCGCGTGTTTTCAATTTTGGTATGGGACATTCCAGGGGTGAAGAGAGCGAAAGTGAGCATAATCCCTCGAGTATCGAGGATGCTGTCGGTGTATTTTTTCATCTAAACACGTCATCGAAATACATTTAAAGGAAATATTTGTAATTATTACGACACGAATTTGTACTCCTTAGCATTTCCGCTTTTATCTCGGACATAAACCCTGGGATTCTTGTCTGCAAAAGTGACATTTCCCTTTGCTACATACATGTTACGATCCGACCTCACCTTGAAAACCTGACTTTAGGGTATGTTAACTGCTATAGCCGTTTCCGTCTTGCCCGCTTGCACCATTTCATTTGCAAGAGCATTTTGTAATCCATCGTAGTTATTCCTCGCTAATTTGTTCCGGCTTTTATCTGGACCAAAACTGGTCATGCAGGCACCTGGACTATATATGGCATCTGATATCATATCAGTCGATTCCCTGATGGATCCTGATTGCAATATCTCCATAGCTCCTTCCTTAGTTGAGTGGTGATACAAAGTCTTTGTTTTCCCTTTTGTCTGAAACCAAATGTCCTTTTAATAGATTTTCTTTTTACTTTGTACCTTTGTATGCCATCTTGATATTGATATTTATATACATCTTAAATATTTCTTCTTAATATTACTTACATATCAGTCATGCTCACAATATTCAAGATCTTTTCTGAGTGTGTGTATTATTTATATCAATAATCAATGTCGTAATGTTCATAGATGTTCTTAATAGTTTTCGATACGGAATACACAAAAGAAAGGGTTTGATTTTACATCTTTAGAATAAATAAGCTCTATATAATCATCCTAAACAATTTAACGGGTTTTCCTTTCTTTCTCAGATGCTGGAAAAAACACTACAACAGAGAATAACTATTAACAAATTAAGGAGTCCACAAATAGACTGACTCAATTTGGAATGCGCCCGGATGTCTTTCAACATAATTCAGTTTTAAATGCACTAAGGTCGTTGAAACATCATTAGATTGTCAGACATCGAGATTAAGCCTTTGAGTGCCACGGGATTCTCCTCAGAGAGTGCCAAGTCAAATTTTGATCAAAATGTGATTTGAAAATATATGACGTAGAACAGTTGAACAATGGGCCAGGCGATGACGTCACGTCATTGTGTAAACCTGAGGGTTCCAGAATGAAAACCGTCACAAAATAGATTTTTCTTTTCAGCGGTGTTCGTTGGTAAATGTGGCAATGTACAACCAATGAAAGTATACATAACATGTATTGTCATGTTCTATTTATCAAATTTGAATTAATATTATTACAAAAGCTCCCTCATTGAATGGTATTAATCCTGGAATTAATGATTTATTTCGCATTACATGTACCAAATTTTCCAAACAGAAAACCACAAAACATGCATAGAAATAATGAAATGTAGATATTATTTAGTCTTTACGATGGCATCTGTGTCTTGCAAGACATGTACTCCACGGAAACACGCAGAGCATGCCGTACTCGCATGGCGCTTCCGGTGCCCCCTGACACGCGAGCAGACACTTGTTACGGAACGATTTCTCACCCAGACATGATTTCTCAACCGGGTGAGAAATCGTGCAAAAAAAATATGGGCATTGGTGACACGTTTTCTCACCCCAACTCTCTATCTCAAATAGGTATGGATTTTGTCAGTGATGTCTGAAAACTTTTCTAAGGGTACATGTTATAGATGAGCTGACATGATTTCAAATGAGTAGTAGTTCAATGTACAACTTGCTTAATATTTATTGATTGATTTATCTATCAATCTATTTATTCATATATTATAAAAATTATTGCTTTTTACCGAAAGTCGATCTAAACCCCTAAAACATGAAATATTACATTTTATGACTAACTTTTCAAGGTTTTGTCCATATGAATAAATGCACTTCTGGTCTTTATAGCATATATACAAGCGTATTTTTTTTTACATTATGTTGTTTGAAACGTTAAACATATGACGTACGATACCACAGCATAGCATTACGGACACTTCGAGGCAGGTGAATAAAATATTTGATATACAATAAAACAAAGTAAACTTCAAACTAAATAAAAAATACCACAACAGGACCCAAGAAGAGACGTATAAACAATCATGTGTTTAAAAATTAATGAGACTGTGATAGGTGATGCGGAAAGTTAAACGCATTTTACATCATACTATGTAATACCTGCCGTAATGTCGGTCACCTTGTTGAAGGTCACCAGCTTTCTAAACTCCAGTGGAATGTTTGAATTTTTTTATGCACTAGAGTACTTTAGATGCAAATCAGATGCAAACAAAATCCGATACTCTTTGTTATGATAATGGGAACCATATTATTTTATCATACCACACATGGATTCAATGAGGCGACAAACCGGTAGACATTTTCGGTGGCCCGTAAGAGCTATAGCATGAACATTAATTATGAATGACTGCCACAAATTATCTGGAATTGCTTATCACACGAAAGTTTATAAATCTAAAATGTATTCATTTACTTTTGAAATACGTAACAGTAGTCTTAAAAAATCTTCACAGAATGAATTAGTCAAGCCAACAACAGCTGGTCACTGTAAGTCAGTTATTTCTCTGAATTTAGCGTCTTTAAACTGTCGCTCGGTGCCCAAATGCCCCGTGGTATAATGAAAAAATCCGCGTAGAAAAACAGAACCGTTGAAAAGCTGAGAGACAGTGACGAAGTACCAAATTAACCGTTCACCAACAGATTTCTAGGGAACAATGTCGACTAGTTGGTGCACTTCTCATTCAGTCAAAGAGACTTTTTATTTCGAAAGATTTGAAGAATGTGTTAGGGACCATAGGCAGCTTTTTAGACTCATCAAAAACTTAATGGGTCAGAAAAGTGAAATTATTCTACCAAGCTGTAATTCTGAGAAAGACTTGTCAAACAAGTTCAACGATTACTTTCTGCATATAATCAGCTCGATCAAGAAAATATATCGAAAGTGAACTCTATTGCTGACAATGATATCTTTGTCATTACTGCTGACATTAAATTTGATAGGTAACCATTGACAAAGCTCCCACCAACAACACAGGACGAGTTGCGCAATATCATCGTGACCTCGCAACCGAAGTCCTGTGAGCTGGATCCACTGCATACAGACCTTTTAAACCAATGTCTTGAATCACTGCTTCCTTTGATTACCTCACACATGAACAAATCTTTGGCTAAATCAAAGTTTCCATTGTGTTTCAAGAAGGCACATGTAAGACAATTGTTGAAGAAGCCTGGAATGGACAAGGAGGGGTTGAAGAACTACTGCCTACTATTAGATCTTGGAGAAGGTTGTGTCCCGAAGTTTAGAGGCTCTCCATGCAAACAGTCTCCATGACAACCTGCAATTGGCGTACCGCACTGGACACTACTGAGACGGCCCACATACGTGTACATAATGACATAGCTTCTGCATTGTATAACAAGTGCAGAGCGGTGTTTGTCATTCTAGTTTTGTCAGCTGTATTTGACGTCATCGACCATGGCATACTTTATAAACGCCTGGAGTACTTTTATGGAGTGACTGATACCGAACTATGCTGGATACAGTCTTATCTGAGTGAACAACGACAGATATCAGTACCTCGATGAACGCCAACATGCTAAAGCTTAATCAGAAAAAGACGGAACTAATCGTCTTTTCCTCAAAGTGTCAGCAAACAATGGCTCTCCAGCTCATGGTCAATGCCAAATCTATTGAGATTGTCCCAGCTGATGAAAACCTAAAGGTATAATTGGATAGTTCACTGAACATGGAGTCAAATGAACGCTTTTGCCAAATCCTGTTACTACCGGATCAGGAACATTGGCTGTAATAGGCAGTTTATAACTACAGATGCATGCAATATGTTGGTGCATTCACTTGTTACCTCTCGGTTGGATTATATTAACGCCCTGCTCTGTGGTATATCTGACAATCTAACTAGTCGTCTGCAGATATGAAGGGTCAAGAACACTGCAGCACTGCTGGTTACTCGTACTCGAAAGAGAGAGTACATCAAACCTGTGCTATATCCATTGAACTGGTTACCTGTACGATACAGGCCGCAGTACAAAATGTTGGTGTACACATTCAAGGTACTGAATGGAACAGCTCCCTAGTACCTACAGGATCTATAAAAAAATATCTGAAAGACATCAAAACTCACCTCCTCGTGTCCTTTGTCTGGAAAATGTTCTAAAACGTATTAACACCACAAACATACATGTATATATTAATTAGCATGATAGTTTACTCGTGTATTTCAAGGTTAATACAGGAAATAGTTGGATGTAACCTCAGTAAGTATATTTTTTGGACAACGAAACGGAATGCAGTTAGACGGATTCAATAACAGTTATCTGTACTCGAAAGCATATGCAGTAATATTATTCTTTAGAACAAAAGTAGATGGACAAACGTTTTAAGGCAACCTTGCTCATTCAAGTGTGTACTCTTCAGATTATCTTTTCATCTCGCATGTAAAGGCACGTTCTATCTCAGAAAGTTGATATTTCTCAGCTTTGTATTCTGGCTTCCTTTTAAAAATCGTTTAGACTTTTTTATGATGTTGGCGTCATCTCTTTTCAGTAGTTTAATTAGTGTACAAAACTAACACTAACATGTAATTCCTGAACACTGTTTTGATTACACAACTATCCAATTTTGATCGCATCTATACAAATGCAGATAGTTTGTAGGTCTAAGCCAGGGAAACATGGGGCTCCCAAAAGGGTTAAGTAAATGTCCGACTTTTTGGTTAAGGATTTTGGTAGCCGGTTCGTGGTCTTTCAACCGAGCAACTGGTTAACCGGCCAATGACAACCCTATATAATAATCTACATACCAAATCTATGACATCGGTCAATATCTAAATGTCGACCAATCAGGACCTGACCTAACACGGACATTTTGTCAAATAAAAAAAATCAACGCAGATCGCAGTAGTATTCGTAGTGACCTTGTACACTTTTACATAGGTATATTCGACAATGCATAAATTTCGACTCGTCAGAAGCCAGTCTGCAGCAGCCATTTTGCGGGAAATGTTGGCAATTGTTCCCATCTTCAAGAACACGATTTTTTTTCCTTTTCTTTTATTGCTAAAGGATACTCAAGGCCAAATTAAGATAAAATCTCTCAAATGGTACATAAGGAGGAGGTATTTTTAAAGATTTAATTAAACCCCAATTTCCCTTTTGAGCCCCACCCCTCTGCACCCAAAGGGGTCACACCCAGCGTTTATACAAGATCAAGTCCTTTTTGCCCAAGGATGCTCCAGACCAAATTAGGATAAAAAAAAACTTATCCCTACGGTAGAAGCAGGGTTTTAAAGGTTTTATCTCTATTTGCCATATTGGGACCCGCCCCTCTCCACCCAAGGGATCCAAAACCGCCATTTTTATAAGATTTAGTTCCCTTTGCCCAATGATACTCAAGAGCAAATTGGGACGAAATCCCTAAATACATCAGGAAGAAGAAGGATTTTTAAGGTTTACCTCTATTTCCCCTATGGGGCCCCACCACTCTAACCTCAGGGGGCCACACACCCAACGTTTACACAAAATTGAGTGCCTTTGACCCAAGGATGCTCCAGACCAAATTGAGATGAAATCCCTTAATCCCTATTGTAGAAGAAGGATTTCAAAGGTTTTACCTTTATTTCCCCTATTTGGCCCCGCCCATCTGGTCATATGGTTCTCATGAGGATAAGGTCGAAACCACGGAGAAAACAATCGAGTCGCCATTATTCTCGCACCTCAGACAGAGATAGCTAATGTCATAACCCATGCTAGTCTTGTACCTTTCCGTGACATTTCGCGGAATTTTTACACTGCGATGTATTCATCCGCGTGTTAACTGCTTGAAATTGACAATTCGCATTATAAACGTTCTGTTTGTCGCTATATGTATAATTTTGATGTTGTTAGATATTTGATGTTGCAGATAAAATATAATCTACACTGTAAAATACATTGCAATCTATGTAAGGACCGACTACATTTTACGCAGAAGCATTCAACTGTAGCTAAGGTAGTGAAGAGGTCATTATAATTTGAGGCCCAAGGTGGGATACTTGTAGTTTTTAGCAAAATTGATTTTGTTTTAACTAAAAGGTGCTAAGATTCTGCAACATCCCAGCCGAGGCTTACGCCTCTAACCTCAGGCGGCCACAGTAGGGACGCCTCGGTAGGGTTTTTGTTACAGAATTTTAACCCTCGACTGGAATTTATAGAATCCACCCCTGATGTGAGGTATGGATAAGGTTATTCAAACCCAAGGGATAAAATATTGAGCAGGAGACCCGAGGCTTTGCCGAGGGTATTTTGCTCAATAATTTATCCCGAGGGTTTGAATAACCTTTTCCTTACCTCATATCAGGGATGGATTCTATTTCTTGCTTATTACCTAAAACCCATAAAAACAGCTGCTCTTATAGAGAAGTTGTAAACTGTCCGCACATTTCTTATTTGCATATGATGCCCGGATGGCAATTGTTAGTGACGTCAATGACCCTGACTGACCCCAAAACGTCATAAAATGACGTCACGAACAATAGCGTGACCCCGAAAGGTCACTATAATTCCCCCGCCAGTCTGCGCGTGTAAGCGATCTAGACCCGTGGGTCGGATATAATTTTCCAGCATCGCCGGAAATGCGGATATATCGATCTAGTATGCAAGAAAACCCGATCTCGCTCAGTTACAGGTAATATATTTTAGTATTCCGTCAAGCTGACCTGCCGGATCATTGAAACGCCGTCTATGACGTTATTTTAAATAGTTGATGACGTCATTGCTATTGTTGAACTGTCAGATAGGCTCTCTGGCACTCAACGGTAGTAGCATAGAGCCTATAAATAGCCTCTGTGACACTCCAGGGGTTAAGAGAAAGAGAATATTAAAGAGTAAGCCCGTTATTAGTAAAACGTTTCAGTAATATTTTTATTATCCCCTAGCACAGAACCTACTTCCTAAACTTTATGATATATACAACGTATAATAGTCTTTTTGAGGCGGCCGGACGTGTAGTTCTGTCACGAGCCTAAGTTGCCGACTTATCTATATGAATAATTAACACGACAAGCTATACCATAATCTCCTTTACACCTATTGTCTATAAACATATGTTCCTATAGGGAACGCATTATTATTAAGAAACTTTAAAGTCACTCTTTTTCAAGCTTTCGGGCTTAGCCCTTCGTAAGGAATTAAATGTAACCGGACCTCTATGTCACATCCATCTTGACAAACATGATGATACATGTAAGTATGACGTTGATCTTGATGACGTCATAACACTGTTACCATGACGTCAACACAACACAACATTTGACGTCATCAAACCATGACCTCACAAATTGTGACGTCATCATCACTTGATATTGATACCATTGGGGAAAGCAGTGTTGAGGTTGTTGATCCAAAATCCTTCAATCACAAGCCTTGCTACTTTCGCTTCCTCCTTAACCCGTTCCAGTACGCACACCCGCAAGTCCGATAGAGAATGGCCTCTTCCAAGAAAGTGATGTGCCACCGGTTTATCTCTGCTCAGCCGGATGTCCGCCACGTGTTCCTTTATCCTTTCCTTAAGTGTACGCTCCGTCTCTCCCACATATACAGATATGTCACATTTCAAACATGACAAACAATATAAAACATTGCGGGTTTGACAGGACTGCCCATCTAGTGCCCTATATGTAGACTGGTAAGATGTATCAGTAGTTGTTTCTATGAGTCTATCTCGGACGTACACTTATCCTTTGTTATCCGGAAACAGCGCTTTAACTTTCCATGCACCATTATGTCTGAAATGTTTTTGTCTCTCCTGTAGCTGACAATTGGTACATTGTAAGTCCTTGAAGACAGTTTTCATTCTTTCTGACTTGTGCAGTAATCTCATGTGTCTCCGTAGAATTTCACTGATGTCTGGCAGCTGCTTAGAATATGTGACTACTAGTGGTACCCTCTGTATCTTACCCTTATTGCAGTTCAGGTATCGTAGGAGGTCCTCTCTATTCATCTTGTCCACCTTTTGAAGTTGTCTCTCAATAACCTTTCCCGGATATCCTCTTTTCCTTAACACCAACTTCAGATTTTTTTCTGTTTTTAATGTAGTCGTCTTCTTGTTGACAGATCCGCTTTAATCGAAAACCCAACCGATATGGTATCGATCTCTTCATCCGTTGTGGATGGGCAGAATTATAGAGAAGATACTGTTGTTTGTTTAAAAGGCATTGTTTTAAGGAGATCGTTTCTTTCTCTTATGATTACGTGGTAGGGGTTTTCTATATGCCAACTGAAAAAGAGCTTGGTTTTAAGAAGGCTTTAGGGGAAGGGTATAACAGATTAACTGCACTCAAGAAGCATTTAAGGGGCGTTTCGGGATGTGCCTCCGTACAAGTTAATCCTATTTAATTCAATGATAACAACAAAATGATGTCATGAGCAATATAATCGACACAAATATATATTTATATTTGCACTGCAACCCACAATATGAACATTACCAGCAGAAATGCATTTCATATGATTATGAAAGCAAAAACTCTCGTGACGTAATACGTGGTTTACTTATGTCGTCATAAATTAACCTTGTTCAATGAGGGTCTTAATTGTCGTTTCGCTTCGGATAACATGCCCATGTGCCAGACGCTCAAATGACTACAGCTAATTATTGGCGGCAATTTTACTTAAATAGGGCTGTTCCGCCAATGTCATTTAAAAGACGACGCATATACAAATAAACAATTTAAAAACAAATAAATTAAATTAAACAATTATTTTATAGTAATAATGTAAATATATGGATTGAACGGCTTTTTTATGCCGGTATGAACGCAAATCGGTCCCATCCATATTAAACATGAAGCCTTAGCAATATGGATGTAACCGATTTGCGTTCATACAGGCATGCAAATTTAGAAAAAAGCCGTTCAATTCCTATATAAAATGTGTCTTCATTTAGAGGTACGGTAGTCTCGTATTAGGACGTCGGGCTCTTGACCGAAGGGTCGCGGGTTCGAATCTCTTAGTAGCACTGATGTATCCTTGACCAAGATACTTAACTCCGCTTGTTCCAGTTCACTCAGCTGTAAATGAGTACGTGGTAGGGTAGTGCTAGAATTGTTGAATGCCAACTGTGAGCATCTACATGGCAGCACCGTCTGTATGCTCCATATGGAGTTGAGAAAGATATTGGCTGGTTGCAAAGGCCCTATTACCACGGATAATAATTTGTGAACCGCTTTTAGACGACATAAGTTGTGATAAAGCGGTACATGTATATAAGAATTAATTGATTTATTGTCAACACAAGTACAATTATTTGTTCAGTTTAACATTGATTGAGTGAATGTAAAACCTAATTCACTATTTTGTTTTATTAATATGGTTAAGCTGCATATTGAACATTTAGTTAATTAGTACCGTTATATGTAGTTAGTACCGTTATACTAACTTAAGTCAAAATGTAACATAACGATGAATTCTAGACATACTTATGTGTTATAACCATGTTATAGCACGGCCCCCTTTGTTTGTAAAACGACATTAGAATCTGTAATATAAAGTGAATTTATCCTCAATGTCTAACGCTGGATTATGTTTAAATTGACCCAGTCGTGTAACTGTCTTTGTTTATATAGAATGGTATAATTAAAGTCTAGAAAGTATACTCTGTGATAGGGCGTAGTTAAAGGTTAGGGCTTAGTTAAAGGTTATATTGGAAAGGTTTAGTGGTGACGAGCTTATATCTTTTAATATACATTTTATACTTTGTCTTTTATCCCCAATGACAAGCTACGTTATAAACAAGTCTATTCATGGATCCCTTTGTAAATATCATGATTTGGTGTCGTCTTTAAGTTTTCGTAACATCTGATTTTTAAAGGATGAGTATTTAAAAGGCCCTTTTTGGGGCCCCGGTATATCCGGATGTTCAACTCCATAATTTGTTCAATTTTCTTTTCTTATATATATTTTGAGTTGAAATTTACATCTTAACTCATTTGAGTACAGTTACATCGTTCTAATGTTAAATTTTGTTATTTTTATTTATCAGAAATGTACAATTCATAATTACCAGAAATCTATAAAGGAAAAGGATTTCTGACATAATGGATTGCTGTCTATTAAACAAAAAACGATATTAGAGTTATTTCCCCTTCCATATAAAACGTCATCTTGTTCGGTCATGAGGTCCAGATATATAGTCCAGATGGTGGTCGCGGGTTCGACAAGGACATTTGTAGAAACTCTATCTGATGTCTTATAGTTATCAAAACTATTTGTACAGTTGACAGAGCATCACACGGAAATACATTTACCTCATTAAATGTCATACGCATGAAAGAAAATGGAATAAAATAATCGTTGGACGGACATTTAAGAATTGACGAAGGACTAAAAGGGGTACATGATTGGTGCAATACTTCCGTTGTTCTTTATATGCATTTCCAACTTCACGAAACGTATTGCATGTTTGATATTTATGTAAAAGGGGAAATAGTTTGTACTGAAATGTTAGTGATTTGATACTATGAAGAAACGCTGTTCGGAAATTTCATCGATGGCAGTAGTTCTAAAATCTATAAATTTCATATTCTATAACCTATAAGTAAATATTCGAGTGTGGATATTTTTGTGGTAACTTGTTTGACGCTAAAAACCGCAAGCTTTTCCACACTCGCAAAAATGTCCATTTTAACAGTATAATATGATAAAATCGACAATGATATAATATGTTCAATTATAATTATTAGAGGGATAAAATGTATCACCACTAATAGTGTTCAGGCTACCGAAAGTCTAAGCTTACATATAAATTATGTATTTTATCATAGAACGTCTATGTTGCTGGGGTCGTATTATTTAATCGAGTACATGTATCCTTGTTTAATGTATTTACGTATTAATGAATAGTTACAACGAACAGTTTTTGATTTTCCATATCTACATAGCTTCCTCCTTAGTTGTGTGGTGGTACAAAGTCTTTGTTCCTCCCTTGTCATCTGAAACCCAATGTTCTTTTAGTGGATGTTTAAATTCGCATTTTAATGTGAAGTCACACATTTGAACAAAGTATATTACTGAAAGAATCAAATGTCATAATTTTCAGTAAAAGTAAATTAAGGAAAAGGCAACAATAATAGTATTTGTTTCATTACGAGTTATATTGATGTGCGGCAGCCATTGTTTTACAAGATAATGTCCTACCTGCTCAAGGGGAACAACACCAATTACTGAAGAAACTGAATACTGTTTAAATTGTTACAGGCGAGTATCAGCTGATCTCCCATGAGTTATATGTTTATTTGAAGAATGTTTGGTTAGCTATAAAATTGATGTTTTGATAGTTTGGTGTCACTGATACATAATAGTCCTATATTGCCGGGAATATGCAATCATTCACTCACTGGTTTTCTTAATCAAAGCATGCAGTTGAAGGTCTTCTGGAAATTAGCTATATTGTTCTGGTTACGAATCTCGGTCTTGTGCCGTTTCAATTTCCTGTTTCAAATTGGTGTCTATGATATTTGCTAGCTAATTTAATTAACAGTATCGTGCTTAGAAAGGCACTACGTACGCTTGCCAAAAATGCAGTATCCGTTTTAAAAATTGTTGACGTTCAATTACCAAGTACTTGAAATATCAAACAGCAATCGATATTTCAACGCACCATTGTATTTTTCCCGCTGTCCTACTGATATATAGAATCTGGTGTTATTTCTTAATAAACTATCAGTCATATATCTATATATATTTTGTGGAAACTTTTTTCATCGTTTAAATATGCAGACTAAAAAAATTCAGTAAGGCAAATTAAACGGCGTCACATTTTCTGTACATAAAGGGCGACGACTCATGTAGGTATTGTCAAACTCTGTGCCGTCTGTCATGCGTTACATCGGGTATATTTATTCATAAAATTCGTGAGGTAGTTGATACAGGTCTTCATATTTCTCGTCACGATTCTGTTACGAAAATAAAACTTTAAATCCCACAAACTGAATGAGTTGTCGTGACACAAGAAGACAATGCTATCTACAATATCGGCATTTGGAAATGTTGTATAGATATGTTAAGGTAAAATTGTTGATCTTTATCATATTTAAATCAATTGAAATATATTGTGTTACATGGCTCAATTATTCGATGCCCTTCAAGTTACGAACACATTTTGTTTAAAGTGTGATTTTTGAGGATGGCAATATGTTTGAAAAGCACGAACATATTATTGTGCGCTTTTAATTATAAGTTTATTTCTTCGAACCAAATTCGCCTGAGTCTACATTTAACAGAAAAAATACCGCGTAGTCAGGGAAGAATAGGCATAAAAAGATATAGAATCGATTTCAAAGTGAACACAAATAGAAACTGTAATTTTTTAATTGCTATTTATTCAATCATCGGGTTTTTGTTTTGTTTTTATAGTGGACAAAAACGTGAGAATTTTAACAGTGAATTTATCGGCTTACAAATAATAGAGTTTATTTTTCACCTGTAATCAAGTTACAGAAGATCTAATATAAAGAAAGACAGAAGATTCAGTGTAAATCAATAACTTAAAACATGAGTAGTTGCTGTATAACTTAAAGGAGTTTCTGATGGATTTTATTGACGAGTGCAGTATGTAGTGTCATGCCTGGAACTTCTCATTTGATCTGTAATTATGATGTATCACAATATCATAATATTTGATGATTAGATTATGACCATTAATTACATTTTAGTTTTGACGTATTTTGTTGCATTTATTGTGACGTCAGTACGCCTGTTTAAGTATGATGACATCATTTTCTGTGTTGGGTTGCTGTCATAATCATGTTTGTTCGGAATAGATGAAAGTACTAAGGAAATCCGATCGGTGTGTGTGATTTATTTCTTTATATATATATATATAGATCATATTTATTGACCCTCACTTGATTATATCGATTGTACAATAACAATAATAAACAAACCAACACCAAAGACCCGTGTTTTTTCGTTGCGATTTACATATTTAAAAACTAGAAATGAATTGGTAAAATCCAGTTTTAACTAGAACGAACCCCTGAGGATATCGTTTGGTTTCTAAACCCTCTGCCACAGGGTATCTGATTTCTCGTATATATCAGGGATTCCACTGTGACCAATCTGCCCACATGTACTCCAATTTTTTTTTCTGAAATCGATAGGTTTGTGACATTACACAGGATGACAGTGTACAATATATTATAAGCGCTACTCGTTAACGTTATCCACCGACACCCCCTAGTGGTTGACCCTTGTCATAGAAATTGATAATAAAAGTTATCTGTCTGTATCGAGAGCGAGGCCCTTTAACTCATTCACCCCTGAAGACACATTTGAACTCTTCCAATTCAAAGGTTGCAATATTTCATTGTGAAATTGCAGGGGTGAATAAGGTCATTTCGAGGATGCCAGAGTGTTTCGTACATAAACATATTACAAAGGTAGTATACAGCCAAAAAGTACCAATCCGTTATGACTTAGCTGGTATATATCGAGGGAGGCTTCCTGCAAAGGATGATTCGTGCTAAGACACGTTATATTGAAATGGTAAGCATAGGGTTACACCAGCAAACCAGAACAGGAGACCTCATGATGATGCCTCATATCAATACCTCATTGGTCTGGTGCATATCCCTGGCCCGAAGGGCCAAGTGAGCTTATGCCGTGGTGCGGCGTCCGTCGTCCGTCTGTCGTCCGTCCTACGTCAATATTTTACTTCAAACAACTTCTTCTGAATAACCAAAAGGCCCAGGATGTTTATATTTGGCCAGTAGCATGCTAGGATGATGGGCTACCAAGTTTATTCAAAACGAATGACCTTCACTTATATTCAAGGTCACAGGGTTCAATTGTCTATAAAAAAAACTTTAAACAACTTCTTCTCAATAACCAAAAGGCCCAGGATGTTTATATTTGGCCAGTAGCATGCTAGGATGATGGGCTACCAAGTTTATTCAAAATGAATGACCTTGAATTATTTTCAAGGTCACAAAAATCAAATATGTTTAAAATCTTTAAACTTCTTCTTCTGAATAACCAAAATTTGCAGGATAATGATATCTGGCCTGTAACATGATGGGATGAAGGGCTACCAAGTTTGTTCAAATGAATGACCTTGCCATTTATTCAAGGTCACAGGGATTAATTATGTTCAAAATCTATAAACGACTTCTTCTCAATAACCAAAAGGCCTAGGATGATGATATTTGGTCAGTATCATGCTTGGATGAAGGGCTACCAAGTTTGTTCAAACAAATGACCCTCACCAATGTTCAAGGTCACATGGGTCAAAGTTGTTCAAACCTTTTAACAACTTCTCCTGAATACACAAGTAGCCTAGATTAATGATATTTGACCAGTATCACGCTGGGATGAAGGCTACCAAGTTTGTTCAAACAAATGACCTTCACCTGTTTTCAAAAATAGTAATAATTTTAAAACCTTTAAACAACTTCTTCTCAATAACCATGAGGCCTATGATGATGGTATTGGGCCAGTAGCATGCTGAGTTAAAGAGTAATCAAGTTTGTTCTAACAAATGACCTTGACATATATTCATGGTCGCAGGGGTCAAATATGTTAAAAACCTTTAAACGACTTATTCTGAATTACCTAGAGTCCTAGAGTTATGCTATTTTGCTTATTAGATGCTGGGATGAAAGGCGACAAAGTTTGTTCAAATGAATGACCTTTGCTCATATTCGAGGTCACAGGGATCAAATATGTTTAAATCTTTAAATGACTTGTTCTAAATATCCAAAAGGTCCAGGGTAATGATATTTGGCCAGAAACATGCTGTGTCGGAAGGCTATAAACTCTGTAGCTGTATTCTAGTCCACTTTTAAGATTACAAATGTGAGATTTATACCAGATGTGCGATTCAGGCCCATTGGGCCTCTTGTTTTTGGTTTGATTGTGTTTTACATCCTGTTAACAGCTGTGGTCATGTGTGTATTTAAGTTATATACTCACCACCTATAAACGCAACATACTTAAGTATCTAGGTGGAACGTGAAATCAATTTCCCTTAAGTTAAGCTAGGGCTTCGTATGTCAGGTGGTTTTTACCCGATAAGATATAGCATAGATTTTATACCAAGATAATGCATTCACATATGCTATTGAACTGCGCTGCATGTCGTACCCTGGTAGTAGATAATAACTCTTATTAACGCATTGATCATAGCATAAAATTTGTATCATGAACAATTTACATATATGAATAAAAAAGTATATATCTGTCGATACCTTTTGAATAAATAAACAAAACAAAATGCCAGCGTTTTCTACAGTTTGCGGTTTCATCACGAAATACGCTGCGTTTATGGTATATATAAAATGTATATGTGTTCGTTCTCGCAAGAACCCAATCAATACCATAGTACCGAGTTCATATAAATAAATCAAGTTCTTTATTGCTTACCATATTTACAATACCTTGTACGTGTATTGTCTTCGAAGCGTTTATCAAATCGATAGTAGTCCCCGATACATAGATATTGACCTAGTTTGGCTGCAGGTTGATAATGAGTTCGTGTACACAGAATGTATTATTAACACTTTTCCAATCGTTTGGTGCAATTTTCTGACGGCTTATGTGTTGAGTGTACACAATGGGTCTTGCCGCGTCAAGGTTATCCAAAGTTCAGCACAGATGGGCACGAGAAAAGTCGTTCTACGTTTACTTGCAAAGTAATTAAAACACACAAAATTTCAGAAACATTTTTTACGATTTTAATTACAAAAAACAACCAAACATCATTATCAGGACACATGTGTATTTACACAAGTCAGCTACAAGCAAGGACGATAATGATCACAATCTTACTTTTAAATTGTAAGCAATAATAAGACCTTCGAGAAATCGAAGAAAGCTGAGATGACGAAGTTCTGAGATATATATCTACGTTAATTGCAATGGTGTAAATTGATAATACACATGTTGGTTTGTGGTGAATTTTATCTATTGTCTGCTTAAAGCCACACACATGAAGAATAACACTGATTCAAGAAAATGAGAAAATCTTTCTTTTTTGTTGTAAATCTATAAGAATAAAAATAAACATGAAATCGCAGACAACACCATACACTTATATGAAGAGTTTGTATCAAGCATAAATTTAGGTTTTATATATCAAACTATCATTTCATTTAGTGATAATTTCTGGATTAATACAGCTGCAAAAATGTGCATGTTAGACATGCATAAAAACCAAAAAATACCAAGAAAAATTCCAAACTATTCAAATTTATATGAGATATCAATGATTTTACTCGGGAATGATGCTTGATACAATTTATTCTAACTAAAATCACGTGCATTGACATGAATATACTAGTATCACATGGGAGGGTTTCATTCTCTAACGTCATGTTTATCACCAGGGTTGGACATAGACAACACAAAAAAATATCATTTCCCTGGAAATCTTTTGATGCATAGTAAAGATGGGGGTCGACATCGCTCCTCCCCCTCTGTCAATTCTTAACATTCTTAACGCATGGTGATTGCGTCTATAAGTTGTTATCAAGGTCCACAGTATGATGCGAGTAATTTTCAGGTCACACTCCGTGCTTTACTCCTTTCCTGGAAGGGGCGCGTGTGACACTACGGGAAAGGCGAGTACGGACGGTTTCTCCTGCTGCGGTTTGGTGTCTGTGACGATGTACACATTCTCGCGGGCACCGGGCACATGTAGATTTGTCCTGGAGTCAGTTACGTTTCTTCTCATCTGACGTTTGTGACGCACACAACTGCAAGGGAACATGGCCGTGTATAAATTCTCCAAAATTAAATGGTCGTTTTCATTCAGAAATCATATTATTAATAAAAGTTTAACATTTGATTAAATTTCAATATGTATACACTTGACACAGAACTAATTTACAAGGTTTTCAAAAGCGACAGATTCGGATGCCATTTTGAGTAATTCTCCTTTTCGACACCAGATTCGTCACTAAAAGTGTCATTAGGTCGCCATTATTTAATTATGTAGCAAGTTTACTTTTGGTGTACGAGTTTATAAGGTTCAAAATTATGAAATCACTATGAAATATTGGTTATCATTACTCATTCATATGAACTCAAGCCCTTTTGTTTTTTGATCAGGCAAACGTTGAAAGATAGCACAGAAAAACCCATAATGTTAAGAAAAGTTGGTCATCAGTCCTTTTTAATCAATCTTTAAATAAGCAAAAAAAAAAAAAAAAAAACGGTGAAAAAGTTGTACTTTTTTATTTAAAAATAAGGGGTAGGTGTATCTTAATTTGCTTTTCTGGTATCAAAATGTAATATGAAGTAATTTTCCTTCCATATAGATTATAGAAGATACATGTAATGTGTTTATCAATTATGCAAACATAGGAATAGGATAGATTAGGAAGGTAGGTACGATTAGATCTGCATACTATGAAAACGATGAATTTCACCACCAAAACTCACTAATATGACATAGCATTTTTCATTTTCTAATATTTTCCTCTTTAAAAAAATGTTTGCTCAAAAAAGGATGTTAATAAAAAAAAATCAGAAGAGCAGATTCTTATATAAGCGAAAAAAATGTCATGAAATGAGTAACTTTTTATTATTAATATTCGCCGTGCATCCGACTTTGCTTCATAATATAAACTGATTTAAATGTTATATACATTACTAATTTCTTGTAACTGTTTTTTATCCATCCAAGTAAGGATAAATGACGTCATAGTGTACTCACCAGATGACCACGCCGACGCCAGTGCCGATGACAACGATGCCAAGGCCGACAATGATTAAGATCTTGGCTATTTTCTTGCGGCGACATCTCTTGTTCTTACTGTGCTCGTTGTGTTCCTCTTTGCCATCTTCTTTGTGTTTACCATCCTTGTCGCCTTCCTTGTGCATGTCATCTCCCTTTCTTCCATGATCATCCTTGTCATCGTCGTCGTGATCTTCGCAATCATCATCATCGTCGCCGTCGTCGTCCTTGTCGTGTTTGTAGCCGAAATGATCTGAAACGAGTTGTTGCAAATTAACGCATTGTTATCTAAATACATAAAACATAAATTTTAAATTTCGAACTTTTCCTCTTTTTCTAATATTTTGTATATCTGAAGTCTACTTATCTGGATCATTACCTAAAAATTCACTGTGTTTGAAAACATCAAATATAATATTTTACGTTTTTGACGTAACACAGATTTCATTTGACAGACATTTCGTAAAATTTCTCCTGTTGATTTACTTTTAAATTTATTGTTAGTGCTTTTGTAATTAACTCGTAAATGGTACTATTAACCTTGCTGTCGGGTTTTTAAGGGAGTGGGCATGCTGACGTACCTAATTCTTGACCCTGGTTTTAAATATGTCTTACCATCAGTATCATGCGTCAGTCATTAATGAGATCATGTTCTGCATTTTTAATAGTTTTATTTTAAGAAATGTTTTGAAATGTGTTTTACTTTGTATTGGCCCATGGTCGTATGTTGTGTCAATGTCTTAATGAAGAGAAAGTAAATAAGTAATAAGTCAATCATTTTTATTTTTGCGAGTTTCATGAGTGTTGTATGTATGTGTTGTATAAATACACGAGATTGTGAATAGTTTGGCAAAGACTAATTTTATGAATTCATTTTGATGCTTTGACTTATATGAATGTAGTTATTGTATTTTTTCAATTTATATCAAACAGGTAGGTACATTGAAGTAATAATAAGATAATATAACATTATAACTAATTTCACATATTAAAGATAATCATACGCTGAAATGCATATATACCATATCGTATTTTCTGTTAAAGGAATATATTGACTTATGTAAGAATAATGAAACGGACATTTTTTCTCGCTTTATGCCGGAGTTTGTAATGTTAGAATCTCGTTAAATGGCGCAAGTACTTACCGTCTCCGTCTCTCTCCATGTCTTTTCCGTGCTCACCACCGGGGCCGGGGGTTGCGTCTACAAAACCAAAATACGGAATGCTTGGTTAGTTGCACAACCCTTGTACAACTGGCACGGGTCCATCTCAGAGAGCCAACATATTCGATTTCAGCTTAAGGCAGTCTATTTTGATAGCGATTATAGTTTCTCTTATTTCAAAAATAAATTAGCAAGTAAATTTACTTGATGGAACTTAAGCAAGTATTTTCAAAACACACTAACCTTTTATTTTTATTTTTATTTTTTTTCTGTTTGTTTTTGTTTTTATTTTTTCAAAAGTGTTCACTTCTAATAACGAGGACACATTTTTAAGGCTAAGAAGTTGTTAGACTGAAACCAAATATTTTAAACATTATCCAAGGAAATGTGTTTTATAAACAAGGTTAATCTCAGTGAAAAGGGGCAGCATTTATGGAAAAGTTTATAATTAATTTGCCACTATCTAATAATTAGATTGCCTATTGAAGTAAAGAATGTTGGCACTCAGCAAATACCCCATTGGTAGGATCGATTAGCAAACTTTAGATTATAAAATATTTTTGGTCAACTCCAGCTTACAAACAGGTATAAAAAAATTGTATTTTTGTTTTACAAGAGTGTTGATCTTAACCATTAAACATATAGAAATAGTCACAAAACATCAGGAGATATACATATTATTATTAATTCTCAAAGCTGTAATATATCATCATAAATAATGTTTATGGGGCAAAGAAGTAATTCCAACAGTGTGGACAAGTTTAGGTTGTCAAATTTTCGGAGCGATCAGCTCCTTTATCAAGACACAGTGGAACAGAACAGTTACATGTACATATACATCATATTACAAGAAGATAGAACTGATATACTATAATTGAAAATACAGCTATTATATAAAACCAATAGTCCCCTCGCTAAAGACAGCCGAAGGCAGCAATTAAGCTGAGAGCATCGCGGACAAGGAACGCTGATGTAGAGGACCTATTCTTGCGCAAGATGCACTATCACATAAAGTGAGTTAACGAGAGACAAGCACCAGAAAGAAGGGACGAGATACGAGTTACAACATATATTATGTTGTAACAGTTCATTGATGATAGCTGAGAAACCCTTGCCTTTGTCTGTATGTGTAAGTACGTGTGCACTGTACGTCCAGTTTATGTATATGTCTCAAAAACATATACACAAAAAAAACAATGTGGTTGACATTGCTTATATCCCTGTTACCTTGTCCTGACATTGAAAACTGAAGTTATAAGTACAAGATATAAACAGAAGGTTGTATATGAAAAGATACTTGAATGATGTAATATATTATACAAAATAGTCAACAATATTATATTGTTTATTGGGTTTTAAATTACAAACCTCCCAATAATCATCGCAACAACTGAAACGAAATCTGAAAATAGGTTTATTTGCGTCTTTCGTTTTGAAGGTAATTAAAAGCTACAACACGGCATACATTTACAACATAGAATCAACAAAGTGTCTACGTATATTTATAATAGACAGAAAAGCACCAGGGGAATATTTAACTAGATAAAATGTTTAAATGTTAAATGTGATATATATATATATATATATATGCCATCAGTAAAGTCTAAAGAGGAGAGATTTTCTTTATATGGTCCACTAAAAACTGAAATATCTTATAACAAATATATAGACCGATAAAGAAGCACCACGACAACTACATAACCATATAGCAAAGAATAACAAAAGTTCAGAGGGGAGTTGATTAACTACCAGCACTAACACTACAAAACATCTTATGGTTCTAAAACTATAAAATACGTGACAAAATCAAATTTAATTATTTACATGAGAATTACTACGTTCACTGCAAGTAGCTCTACTACTGGCATTTAAAAAAAACACAGGTAAAAATCGTAAACATTGTGATAACACAAATACAGACTCAACTTTGATTATGAGATATTCTAAACGGGAAAAATCGTTGCCGTAAACATAACAAAAGATCATACTTTTAAAACAGATATTTATATTAAAAAAAACACCATACATAGTGGTATAAGATTAAACGATGTAATGATTTTAACGATATATTTACTCCAAAATATAATAGAATTAGTCGAAAATAAATATGACGTGAAATGCTTACCATCATCTGCCTGAACAGTTAGCATCGTACACAGTAGGGCCAGCCCCACAAGGGTCCACATCCTTACGGTTGCCATGTCTTATTTTCTCCGACTCAGATACCAGTACCTGCCCGGTATATACAGATCTACCCTAGGACGACGCTCTTCTAACTGGTGCCCACCCTACACTCGGCTCTCTTTAAACACACACGTGACTCAATAGCAGCAGACACTGGTTAAATTCACGGTCTGATTAGCTAGCTCCGTGTGTACATACACAGATTTGACATGTATTTTACCTTATTAATAGCTGCCAAAATAGGTTCGTATATACTATCTACACAGTTAACAGACATATTGGATCAGAAATTGGCTTGGTGCCAAAAACGTGATGTGGATGTCCTTTACTGAATATATATCGGGTTAATAACAGTTCTACGTGTATTCCATTATCATTACAATACACCGTTTGACTATAGCCTGGAACGAATAGGATTTTGTTTATAATTAAATAATGATAAGGAACATATTAAGACGATCTGCGAAAATAGCACACCCCTGATATCATTTTGTTAACTTCGTGAGTTTATTCTATTAAGTATGTAGAGAAGAATGCTTCTATCATATCATTTAACACAAAGCAAACGTGCAATACATTTAGCATGAATCCTTAATAAGTGGGACACAATAACCGCGTCAAAGGATGAAGGTTTGGACACAAGGCACAATTGAAGTGCAAAATCTGGGACTCACGAAAGCTGTTATAAATAAATATAATGGTATTTTTATTTAAGTAGTTGAGACTTATGTTTTTTTTTTTATCAAAACGACCTAAAAGACGAAGCTGAGGTTCGGGGAAACTCGTATCGATCTCATATGGAAAGGTGCATACTGAACGACACTGAACTGTTCGGAAATGCGTAAGCTTTACAAAATAACCAGTAAGGCCTGACATTTGTCTATCTAATTAATGGTGTTGAAAAAGGAAAATGTTTTATTTTGTATTAAGATTATACGAATCTTAAGTTTATTTCCCATAGCTATCAGAGTTTAAGTCCAAAATACTCAGTACTACACAGCCCTGACCATTACATTCGAACCGCAGTAAGTTTCTCTTACAATGAAATTTACAAAACAATCAGTAAATTGTAACGGATTATATTAACATCATATGACAACATATACTATATGGTAAGTCGATGGTGTACATGAACGAGTGAACAGCTTCTCTTCGTCTAATTATTCTCTATAGTTGTGTTTTGCGGTAATTGATCCTCTCGGGGTTATTTAATCGGCTAAGAATGGATTTATGTCAATATTCGCCTAGTTTACATAAGATATTTAAAACATAAACTTGAATCGATTATGATATGGGGGTGCAAACACAACTACACGATTCTGACCGGATTATACTATTTACAGAAATGATCGATGGTGACTACATATCACATGAGTTGGTAAACATACACAGTACACGAACTCTCTGTTTACGGTATATACAGTGAATAGTGAGTATAGGTTACTGCATTATTTCTATGTTGACTACATCGATATCGAGTGTCACGGGATTGATCCTACCCGAGTAATAGCTTGGTGGTGATAACTCCCGAGGGACGAGAAGGTATGCACTAAAACACACTTATCTGAGTGAGTGAAACATTAGCCAGCCTATACACCATGCTGTAGTTGTACCTGTGTGAGTTAGTACTAGTCTGTACCCGGGTACTTGTTTGCTCGTATTCCGTCTTTGCGTATTCGGAGGTATCTTCTCATGTGAGCAGGTATTGATTGTTACGTCACTTGTTTGTGAGAGTAACGTCATCAATCTTTGAGAAAACGACGTAATTTTCTCACACAAACCAATGACGTTAAAATCAATCCCTGCTGCCAAGAGAAGATAACTCTGCAATACGCAAAGATGGAATATGGCACAGTATGACACTGTCCTTCATAATGGATACTAGCACACTGCTGTTGCTGAATATGATAATGATGATAATTTGAGGTGTTCTGTTTTATATAATCGACACAAAATCCAAAAAACTTACTCGTACCCGTATTGCAACTCGGAGTCTCTTTTAAAAAGAGGAGAGTGCTAAATGAAAGTGTATCATCAATTAACAATATCATCAGATTTTAACGTAAAAATTGCTGTACCAGAATCACAGAAATATATTCAAGATACCTTTTCAGTAGCTGTACCAAAAATATTAACCTTTCAGAACTTCGCCCACCAACATGTTCAATGCCCACAGTCTAAAAAAAGCTAGGAAAGATACAGTTTCAATTCTAAAGGACACAACAGTTTTATCAAATGCTGGAAGAATATCACACGATCTCATAATGACGAGGACTTTTGGTGCCAAAATGTTACTTAATACGTCACTAAAGTCCACTGTTCACAGAGTCCATTTCAAAGTAGTGAAGTATGCAGTGCTTACTATATCACAATAGTCATGCTCCCTTCATGTATGTATAAATTATAAGGTACCTAGCTATATCCATAAAACAGATACAATAGGCCAGGTACATATGAGTAGATAATAGCAAAATAGCCAATGGCCGCCATTTCCATGACGTCATAAAAAAACCACTAAAATAACATCAGTCGCCATTGCCAGAAGTCCCCCAATCATATTTGCGAAGGGAATTATGAAAAGAACATGAAAAAATTGTCCTTACGTTTAAACCAAAAATCCCCGCGGATTTCCTTTTTTGACCGGACTTATACAAGCGAATAGAGAGAAAAATTAGGCAAGCTACAGGGAGAGACGGAGAAAGGCCAGCTCGTCGAAAAGCACACTATTGACGAACAAGTCAGATATAAATATATGTAGGCCATGTAGTGGAGTAGACTTAATCAGGAAGTCAGGTGAACATATACAAATCAGGTAGCAATACACAACAGTCGGTTAGACGCAAACACATGTAAAACTCCAGTCGTTTCAATGCCAGGCAAACATCTACATGTCCTTCAAAAGCATTACGTATACGTTACATAATAACCTTATTCAACAACCCACACGTAAATTAAATGTTAAATACGGACTACCTTATCATGTTACAGTTGGACGAATTCTTAAGCACTAAATTATTAAATGCTGTATGCATATTTGGCAGTATAAAATGTACATGTCGACCGAAAACCTAAGAAATGAAAATATAATGTAACAATGGATTTGAGTGATATTGTTCAACAAAACAAAATCTTACAAAGGCGTGAACATTCAACAATGAAATAAGAGCATATCAAAGTGGGAACTACGCCATAATTCAAATTCATAATCGATAAAACAAGGAAATCAGAACTCTGAAAGTTTTAAAACGGAGACCATTATGAATGTACGGGGTCCTCTGCTTCTTCGTCGACACCCACCATGCAAATTTAAACAAATCCAAGAATAACCATGTTCTCAAAGCGAGAGCTGTAGAAGTGACAGAAAAAAAACCATTGCACACATATGTGCATAATCAAATAACATAGAAATATTACATATCCCGATGATAATGTGATGGCGACTGTAAAACTCGCCCATAGTCTTCATCAAGCTGCATCTTTGGAAACACTGTGTTGTAAAATCGCCCGTCAGCAGTCCAATTGTATCGTGACAATGATAAAATGATGTATAGCCTACTATATATCTGTTGAGTGATACTTGTATTTGGTTATTCTATTGTTCGAGATTTAACGCCCTGGAAATATATACGGTCTTATGAAGACAGGTATCTATATACACTTAGGATTTGTTATTACTGTGGCATAGCTAAGCCCCAATTTGACTTCACTAAGAAAGACAAACGGTGGGCATGGCGAGTTTCGAGCTCCCCGAATTCAGTGTATTCTCAAGTGGATGGAGGAGAGTTCATATCAAACACAGACGCGAGTGCCTTAAAACAGGATGGTAAAGAGCGTATTATCGCGTACGGTTGTCGGACATAAGGCAAACCAGAAAGAAACTACTGTGTCTACTGTTGGTAGTAGTTTACTTTTACTAAGTATTTCAAGTATAACCTGAATGAGTGTAGGTTCGTTTTAAGGACAGATAACAATGAGCAATGAACATGGCTACGGAAATTTAAGGAGCCAGACGGTCAGATACATTGCTAGATTACCACAGTTCTGTCAATTTCGTATGAAAATTGTACATCGAGCTTGGACACGACACGGGCATGCGGATGGCTGGTCTCGATTAATAAGACCGACGTCAATTATCTAGCTGTAATTCTTGGGCTTAAGTTTACGACGTCCCCACTTAAACTAAGTTTAAAAATCTATCAGTACGGATCGGGAAGTTAGTTCCTCTAAGGGGCGGAAAGGGTAAACATATCACCCGTCCCTTTGACCGCCTGTAGTATAAGATTGTTACATGGCGATATATGGTAAATATATTCCGACAGATGTTTCGTCACACTGTGACTTAGTGAGTTGTTTTAAGTGGTTTAGAGTCGAAAAACCGGTCATATGCACTCTTTTCTTGACAAAGGAAAAAGACGTTTTCAAAAGCTCGCAAAAGAAGTGTTCAAGTACTGTTTGTTTCAAGTCAAACGTATTATTTATTATTCAAACCACACTGAAGAATCTCATTCCGAAAATTAGATTTAAATATGGGCAGTCCTCAGTCCAAACATTTAGACATTGAAATTCACCCTTAGATGTAAAGGGTTAGTTCTAGTCACACTGTAACTGTACTGCCCTGTCAACACACTAAGGGCTCGAAACAGCATGGATAGGGCTCAAAACATTAATTTAGAGAAAGAATTATCGACCATTTCGGACGAAGACTCCGCTGATTAGGCTAGGGCCAACTGCACATGCATACAACACCGAATACGGGTACTCACTAATTAAGGATCTCAATTATGCCATCACACCTAAGCACTTGCCGTTGAAAGAGTGTGTAGCGGCCACAGAGATCGCAGTTTTAAAACTCCCACAGACAGTGGCGGCCCAATCAAGATCGGAGGTGATTGGAGTCCTAAAAGAGCTGAACCACCAAAATAACAATCCTGATTAGGGAGAAAGAAAAAGTCTTGCTGCATTAAGGAAAAAAAGTTAATCATGCTTTAACTAGTAGACAAGGGCAGACCTATTCTACCTTGTTAGTTAAGAATACCCCATCCCCTTCATTGCCACCATCGTTATGGACAAAGCAGAATATGAGAAATAGAAAACCACCATGCTTAGTGACAACAAAACATACGAGGTGGTGAAAACAGATCCCACGCCAACATATAAACGTAAATTTGTCACAACTATCACAAACATGAAAGACAATGGCAATATCTGTGAAGAACAATGTAAAATGTGTCTACCCTACATAAGGAAACACTCCACGCATATACTGTACACCGAAGAACCACAAGCCAGGCTATCCAAATGTTTTTATGGTGGATTACACTGGTTCCGTTTGGTACAGTGTATCGAGATGGCTTGCAGACATCCTGGGTCCACTGATGGGAAAAACAGAACACCACGTGAAAAGCACGAAAGATTTTGGGTCGGATCTGGCTTCATCATTGCTGTAGAGGGCGACTTTTTAACTCGCATGACGTGTCCCTTTTTACCAATGCATCAGTGGACGAGGCGGTTTAGGTCATACGGGATATTTAAAAGGAGACAAAACCCTAACGAAGAGAACACATCTTCCTATTGACAGCATCAGTGAGTTGTTAAGAGTTGAAACTCCATTATCTCTCTTTCAGGGACACAATTTATACCAGTAAAAGTCTGTGGTAACAATGGGGAGTCCAGTATACGTATCACCAGTTGGTGCTGATTTATGCAGCATCTGGAGCAGAAAGCCATTACAACTGCTCCAATGGAGTTTCGTCCAAGACATGTTGACGATATCTTGGAAGTAGTCCAGAAAGGTGAGGTTAACAACCTATCAGCTCACCTGAAACAGGCGGATTATACAGGCTCCATAAGATTTACATCAGAAGAAGAGCCCCCTTGGATACCCTGATTCTAAGAGGAGCTGACGGTTCCATCAAATTGCTGGTACACAGAAAAAAACCTCTCACACAGACCAGAATCTCAATTTCAATTCACATCATCCATTGCGTCAGAAGTTGGGGATAGTTCGCACTCTCCTTGACGGATGCATATACATCACACCTAAATAGGAAGACATGGAAACTGAAAAATGACATATCAAACAGGTCCTGACAACATGTGGAGATACCCCGAATTGTCGATAAGGAAAGTAGTAAACCAAACGGAAAACAAAAGTAACGTGACTCGCCGAAAGAAACACAAACGTACAAACACAGAGAGGAAAACTGACGGCATGGTAACTATACGATACATAAAAGGGGTGTCTGGAGCACTTTCAATAGGGCTGCGTAAACATCACATCAATACGCCCATGAGACCACAAAACTCCATCGAACAATACTTCATTCGAAAGACAGATTGCCGGAAGACAGGACAGGGTGATTTACCAAATTCCATGTAACAGCTGCAACCAATAACATCCATCGGGAAAACCGGCCAGAAATCCGGGACGCTTATAAGAACATCAGAAAGACATTGAATCCATGAAACAGCAGGTATACACTAGTAATACAAGGAGACACAACACAGTAATCAGCCATTACAGACAATGCTAAAATACACACCTACGTCATCACAGACAGGAACAACTCGAAAGTGTTATAGAAAGTGAAGACAACCAGAAAGTGAGGAAATCAAAGAATCCATCTGGGTTAAGGAGGAAGAGGAATTGATGAACTGAGACGAGGGAAGCCACCAGCGGAGCAGATGTACCAGCGCCATTTTACACCACTGAGGGAACCCTGGAGGTGGTCTGTATACATATATGGCTCGAAGTAAAATTCGGTCTTAGCCATAATCTGAAGAGTCCTTCCACTCGTTCCAACCGGTGGGAGGTTCTGCCCTTACTGACGCACAGAGGATGCAGCAGGGTAGGCCCACTCCAAAAAGTCTGCGGACAATTCTGGAGTAAGGAATAGATCACCAACTCATTGATATCTAGGCCACCTCTTAGGGGGTTTATAATAAATCCAAATTTCCTAGGACAGGAGGTACAGAAGCCAGATCCAGTAAGTATGCAAGCCAAACATGATTTAGGAGGTGCCCAAGGAATGATTCGAGCCCCTCTCTCTCACTGGAATAGAAGGATAGTGCAGCTGTCTACAGAGGAGAGAGGATGAAGGACAGATTTTGGTGGAGGTGCCCCTGGTTGGTTTCTTGGGCCTACCAAGATTTGAGTGGGAGGACCTGTGGTCTCCGGACTCTCTGAGGATGGGTATTAAAACTTTGCGTTGTGTTGAACTTTTATTGTGTGTGAATGGTAATGTGTGTGTGTTTGAGGGGGCTACTTTACATCCTAATTTTTCTCAAGGTGGAAACCTATGCGCGAGGTAACAATGATTGCAATCCTCCTAACCTCGTCGCCTATTCCGACCTTGGCATTGGGACAGACCTGGACCACAGTTTATTACTTCTAAAAGAGTTGCATGCTTGTCTGATATGTATGATATGAGTGCTGTTTCGACTTTTTCTTCCGATTATTCTGCAGTAATCCTTCCCTATATTACCCTTCATCAGCTACAGACGTCCGCCCACAAAATAATTTATTAAACACCATTCAGATACATTGACAAATTGGGCGAAGGTGACACACGCTGATCCACAGCAAACTTTTACTTTGGTTTTTGCTATCAGTACGATTTGACAAGATGGAATGTAAAGACAGATAAATTATGCAAAAACAAATCAGAGTGTTTGCATTATGTAATAAGTATTTATTGAAATATTACATCTGGTTTTATATTGAGTTCATCACATCTGAATTACAAGAGGCCCAGAGGGCCTGTAACGCTCACCTGGATACCTAAGCAATCATGGCAAACTATTCTCCAAATGAGATCAAGGGAATATGCCAGACCCCAAGGCCAATCCTTGTAGCATAGCTATATTAGATGCCCAGCAATGTTATGTATGGTTATGGGGTGGGGATCTTACCTGTTTCCAAGCTTTGACTCAGAAACTAGGTCCCTAGAGTTGTGGCCAGACCACATGATCGATTCTAATATCGTGACTGCATTTGTCTCTTTTTGCCAAGCATTTGTATATATAGTTTTGGGGTGGGGATCTCAACCGTTTCAAAGTTATGACCCAGGGGCCAAGTCTGCAAGGGTGGGGCAGACCCTGGGATCAATTCTAATGTCATGACTGCATTCGTCTCTTTATGCCCAACAATTGTATATATAGTTTTGGGGTGGGGATATTAACCATTTCAAAGTTATGACCCAGGGGTTAAGTCTCCAAGGGTGGGGCAGTCCCCAAGGCCAACCTGGAAGCATATGTGCAATCATCTCTTTATACTCAGCAATTGTATATATACGGTTATAGGGTGGGGCTCTCAACTGTTTCCAAGCTGTGACTAAGAAACTAGGTCCCTAGGGGTTTGGTCAGACCCCAGGGTCTATTCTGATAACATGATTGCATTCGTCTCTTTATGCCCAGCATTTGTATATATAGTTTTGGGGTGGGGATCTCAACTGTTTTAAAGTTATGGCCCAGGGACTATGTCTCCAAGGGTGGGGCCAGACCCTAGGGACATCCTGGAAGCATATAAGCATTCTTTTCTTTATACTTGGCAATTGTATATATGGTTATAGAGTTGGGATCTTTACCATATCTTAAAGTTGGCCCCATCCCTTATCCCGAGGGGTAATCCCACAATTTGTACAATTTTGCATCCCCACTACCTAGGGATGCTTCCAGTCAAATATGGTTGATATCCATCTTTTGGTTCAGGATCCAGAGAAGAAGTCGCTTAAAGCAATGTAGCAAAATAACCCTTTTTGGCCCCGCCAGTCAGTTACCTGAGGTAAGCCCCACCATTTGAACAATTTTGAATCCCTGCCTCCCATGAATGCTTCCAACCAAATATGATCGATATCCAATGCAAGTTCTACAAAAGAAGTTGTTTATAGCAATATAGCCGAATTGCCTCCTTTTGGCCCCCATGGGGGTCAGACCCACCATTTGTACAATTTTGAATCCCCACTACCTAAGGATGCTTCCAGTCAAATATGGTTGATGTTAATCTCTGAGTTCCAGAGAAGAAGTCACTTAAAGCAATAAGGCCAAACAGCCCTTTTTGGCTCGCCCCTCAGCCCCCTTGGGGCAGCCCCACCATTTGTACAATTTTGAATCCCCACTACCTAGGGATGCTTCCAGTCAAATATGATAAATATCTATAGGATAGTTCTACAGAAGAAGTTGTTTATAGCAATATAGCCAAATTGCCCCCTTTTAACCCCACCCTTCAGCCCCCTGGAGGGTCAGCCCCACCATTTGTACAATTTGTAATCCTCACCACCTAGGAATGCTTCCAGTCAAATTTAGTCAAATTCCAATCAGTGGTTAAGAAGGAGAAGTCGTTTGAAGAAATTGTTGACTTACAGTGACGACACCACGGTACGGCATAAGCTCACCTTGGTCCTTCGGACTAGGTGAGCTAATAACAGGACATGTCTAGATCTACCTTTGAGTTCCTATACGTGTACATGTTATACCATTACAGGGAAAGGCTTTATCAGTGTAAACATAAATACATCCCTTTCACCTTGGCAATCTCCCAAAAATAGATAACCTACTTCAGTTTTTGTTTACCTTATTTGACAACATATATTTTGATGTAAAGGAGTTAGTGCCCTTGGTAACCCAAAGTCAGTATCATATAAGATTCAATTTCACTCTTAGAGCAACTTTTGCTTCAACTGACTTCAGTGTGCAGTCTGAATATAACACTGGAATATACAAATGCCCTAAGATGCAAGAAAAATCTTGAAAAAAGTTAATTCATAGATGATTTGAACATTTAAATAAATTTGTCCTTTAAATATTTCAATGAATAGATGATTTGATATTTACAAAAATCAAATACCTTTTTAAGGAAAATGTCTTTCAATAATTCAAATTGAGGGAGATTTGATTTTTTTCTTTAAAATCAGTCTCCTGTAGTTATTGTTTCCCTTTTTTAATCAATCAGTGAACTACAGACCTAGTTCCTTGTACCACAATGAATTTTTATCATTCTTGGTATAAGGGTAAATGGGTTACCTCCCTTGCTTTCCTTAAATATTGTATTTGTTGTTCATTTAAAGTCCATGCACTTTTTTTATTCTTACCAAAATATCCTTTTCTTTATAACTGTCTTTCATGAGTTTGGATATACACAATGTATGTAAAATATTATCTGTAAATTAAATACTTGCTAGTTAAAATAAAAATATTAACCATTGTTTGAAATGAAAGCTACTATAAATTAATAAGGATCTGACATCATGTAATAATTCAGACAGTATTATGGATGTAGATATTGTAAACTCACGAAATCAATGACACTGCCTTTTGTACAATCTAATACTTTAATGTTAACAATTTAATGTCAAGAAACCAGTGAAAATATCTGGTACTGTATTAACATCCTCACTAACTGGTAAGAACCATCTAAAGTAGGACAATAACAGATGACAGAGAGACCAGGGCCCGTATTCATGAAACTGTTTTTATGCTCAAGCATGAATTCTGTGTTCAAGTCAACTTTCTTGTAACTCATTTAAATCATGTAACGTAGTCAAAAGTCAGGTGTAAATCTTTTCAAAGTACTATGTATGGTTTGGGCCTGTTTTGGCCCCCAAATGCATCAAAATTCAAAACCTTTAAATGAACTTTGAAATGACTGTTTCTTTAATTTCGAATACTTCCCAAATACTATTATGAAAATATTTATTTATATTTCTAATTATTGTTGCCATGGTAACAAGTTCAAAATTGCATAAATTAGAAAAATTGGAATATTCAGTGAATATTGTGATATTTTGCATAGTTTTTCTCCTATAACTATAGAGCACATGCTTGAACAAACTTAATATCAAAGGATAATGTGTAGGCACATGTAATACATCTTTAGGAAAAATATAAAATTTGTTCAAGAGTGCGCTCTATGGTAGCTAAAGGAAAAACTAGGTGAAAACCTGTCAAAATTGACTGAATAATCAAATTTCAATAATTTATGCAAATATGACCTGGTTACCATGGCAGTCAAAATTGAAAACACAAATAAATGTTTACATAATAGTACTGGGGAAGTATTCAAAATTCAAGAAATAGTTGTTTGAAAGTTCTATTGCAGATTTTTAATTCTGATGGATTTGGGGGCCAAAAAAGGCCCAAACCATACATAGTCCTTTCTACATAAAAAAAAATCACTGGCACAAGAAAGTGAGCTTGAGCACAGCTGGAATCTGGGTTTGAGCGTGAGAACGATTTCATGAATTGGGCCCAGAATAATAACTGATTGTCTTTAGCTAAGAGAAACATACTATGTAAGCTATCATGATCATGATCACCTTCCTTTATTCATGCGATGTGTCAAGGAGAATGCTTTAGAATCAATTTGATGGTTCTTAGCTATGTCAGTGTCTCTCTGATGTAAAATTGACATAAAATAATATAATAAATTGTTATGTCATAGCAATATACATTTTGATGTATTGGTAATATATATATATATATATATTTATTTCTAAAATACAAATTTTACACAAGGTCATGTTCAATTTTCAAACAAAACTTAAAAGTCTCAGATCAAAAAATATTTTCATCATTTCTACACTTTCTGATCAAGGAAAATGTTGAACTATTTGCATTCAATTAAAGGACCACCAACACAAAATCTAAAAATATATCACTGTACCAGCCTTGAATACTTTCCAAATGACATATATTTTGATGTCACAATGGTAAAATATGCAATAGATCATGACGCTGTCACCCATTAAATACATTTAAGATCCACACTCGTTATAATCAAACGATGATCAAAAGTAACAGCTATAGCACCCCATTCTCTGTTGGTCATAACATGAAGATTTTCTTTAATAACTGAAGATAACTATTGTGTATCAAACAATTAAATGCCATTGAATTCTTAAAGCATAACCAAGGATCCTATTGATTTCTGAAAAAAACCCTACAATCAACTGCATCCAAACTGAATTGTTTCTTTATTTCCATTTCAGTACATGTAATGTGATCGGTTGAGCTCCAGGTCAGTTCACTTCCAAAACTTCTGTTTCAACTAGAACTTTATAATACAAACAGAAGGCAAAAGAAAACAAGAGGCCCATTGGGCCTGCATTGCTCACCTGGTATTAAATTTCACAATTGTAACCTTAAAAGTGTAATAAAATAAAGCTACAGGCAAAATATAAGTGTTTTGACTTCAAGTCAGTCATTCAGAAGAAACCGGTTAAACAATTAAAACACATTTGACCCCTGTGACCTTGAAAGTCAAACATGGACATTTAGTTGAACAAACTTCATAGCCCTTTCTGCCAGAATGCAACTTGCCAAATATCACAACCTTATACCTTTTGTTAATTGAGAAAATGACTTTTAAAGATTTTAGCACTATGGACCAGATGTGCAAGGTCATTCATCTAAACAAACTTCGTATCCTTTCATGCCAACATCCTTGTGGCCAAATATCATTACCCTGGACCTTTAGGTTATACAGAAGAAGTTGTTTAAAATTTTTCAAGACAATTGATGCCTGTGACCTTGATTATAGGCAAAGGTCATTCATTTGAACAAACTTTGTATCCCTTCATGCCAACATCCTTGTGGTCAAATATCATTACCCTGGACCTTTTGGTTATACAGAAGAAGTTGTTTAAAATTTTTCAAGACAATTGATGCCTGTGACCTTGATTATGGGCAAAGGTCATTCATTTGAACAAACTTTAATTTGTAGCCCTTCATGCTAGCATGCTACTGGCCAAATATCATCACCCTGGGCCTCTTGGTTATTCAGAAGAAATTATTTAAAAGTTTAAACATATTTGACCCCCCTGTGACCTTGAATATGGGTGAATGTCATTCATTTGAACAAACTTTGTAGCCCTTAATGCTAGCATGCTACTGGCCAAATATCATCACCCTGGGCCTCTTTGTTATTCAGAAGAAATGGTTTAAATGTTTTCAAGACAATCGACACTTGTGACCTTGATTATGGGCAAAGGTCATTCACTTATCAGCTTATGGGAACAGGTTTTTAAATATTCTTTCAAGGAATTTTACCTCTGTGACAACAAGTCAAAGGTCATTATGCCAATATCTGTGGTTTCCCTTCATCCCAGCTAGTCACCGGCTGAACCATAACCCATATGATTTACTCCTTTGACCTTGATAAAACTGTAACTTGGATAGGTCAAGGCCATTCAATTGAACAAACTAGATAGTTCTGCATCCCAGCAGGCTACAGGCCATATTTATGACTCTAGGCCTCTTAATTGGTTATTTAGATAAAGTGTTTAAAATACTCTGTCAAAGTGAAACTTGATAGCCCTCAACTCCAGCTCGCTAAAGGCTATACATCATGACCACTTATTTAATAATAAGGCCTCTTAGATATTCAGAAGACATTTGAAGAAAAAGATGCCAGAAATATGACGCATGTTGCACCCCTGTATAAGCTCATTTGCATTTTTACAGGTGAACTTTAAAACACTCTCAGTGTCTTAATTTTCATACCATCAAACTGCTATTCCCTTATAATAATTCCCTAAATTTTAACTTTTTTCTCCAGAAACATGGCACAACTGATATCAGTACAAGAGCCCCCAGAAGGGCCTGTATCGCTTACCTGTTTGTTTTGTTACATGGAGTTGTTGGCCAAATATTGTGAAGTAAGGTTGATTGGTTATTCAGAAGCGGTTGAAGGTTTACAGTTAATTGACCCCTGTGCCGTTGAGAGTATACGTAGCGCAAGGGCATATTCATGTCCAAATGTTGTTGAACTCAAACACAGGATGCTGGTGGGGAAAAGGAGCATGACTTGAAACATGTCAAATATTCATTTTCATTCTCAAACTTCATCGGGTTCCATCATAGGATGCTACTGGACAAATATCATGACTTTAGGGCAATCGGATCTTGAGAAAAAGTTGTTTGAAGGTTTAGACCTATTTCACCCTTGTGACCTTGAAAGTAGGTCAAGGTCATTTTCATTTTCAAAACTTTGTTGGGATTCACCATAGAATGCTACTGGACAAATATCATGACTTTAGGGCAATCGGATCTTCAGAAAAAGTTGTTTGAAGGTTTAGACCTATTTCACCTTTGTGACCTTGAAAGTAGGTCAAGGTCATTTTCATTTGCAACTTTGTCGGGCTCCATCATGGGATGCTAGTGGCCAAATATCATATGACTTCAGATCTTCAGAAGAAGTTGTTTGAATGTTTAGACCTATTTCACCCCTGCGACCTTGAAAGTAGGTCAAGCTCATTTTCATTCACAAACTTTGTCGGACTCCATCATAGGATGCTACTGGCCAAATATCATGACTCTAGGTATTTTGGATCTTCAGAAGAAGTCATTTCAATATTTTGACCAATTTCACCACGGTGACCTTGAAAGTAGGTCAACCTCCTTTTCATTCGCAAACTTTGTCGGGATTCATCATAGGCTGCTACTGGCCAAATATCATGACTTTCGGATCTTCAGAAAAAGTTGTTTAAACAATAAATTGATGGACGGCCGGATGCCGCGCCATGGCATAATGCTCACATGCCCTTCAGGCAGGTGAGCTAATAAGATATACCTCCACAGTTGGAAGTGATCAGAAATGCTGGGTGTTTGTATATTTAATGGTGACCCTGTTTTTACCCAATTGGTAGAAACACACACTTAATTGTACCAGTATTGGAAACATGTATGGAAATCTGCATAGAAATTGGATAAGAAATACTGGGGATAGATTTATCAACTTAACTTAACAAGAGGCCAAGCTAAGGGGCCTAATATCTCACCTGGTATTTTATTTTTAATTTAAAAATTGCTGAGTACCATACAGGTTTATTAAAGGAGTACAAGAGGTACAATTTGCAAAAAGAACTATATGTAAATCTATTTCCCCAATTGGGCCTAGCCCTCTAGATGCCTATGGATGATCTATAACAAAATTTCTATTCACACAGAAAGGTAAAGTTTTTAAAAGATTTCTCTTCATTTCCCCTATTGGGACCTTCCATCTGGCCACAACCTAGGGGGAAGCACATACTCCATATAAAACTTTATACTAAAGTGAATCTTATAATCCCTTAATTGAAAAAACAGAAGAAAGATTTTTATTTTTTTCTTCTCTTTCCCCTATTTGGCCTCACATGCACCCTTTTGCGGAAAAGGGGGGCCACAGCCTCAGTTTATACAAATTGCATCTTTTTACCATAAGCATGCTTCAGACCACATTTGGTTTTAATCCCTTCATTTGTTCACAAGGGGAAACAGTTTTCTCTATTTCCCCTTATTGGCCCGCCCCACTGCCCCACCCTCGGTTTAAACAACTTAAGACCCTTTTGTTCGAAGATGCTCTGGAACAAATTTGGTCGAAATCCTTCCATTGGTTAAGAAGATTTTTACAGATGTACCTATTTTTCCCTTATGTGGCCCCGCCCCTCTGCCCCCAGGAGGCCACATCCGCCGTTTATACAAAATTAATTTCCCTTTGTCCAAAGGTGATCCAGAAAAAGTTTGGTTAAAAAGCCTTCATCAAGGAGAAGGTTCTTTAATTGTTTCCTCTATTTCCCCTAATGGGCCACACCCTTCTGCACCAAAAAAAGGGCCCACACCCCTCTGATTATACGAAATTGATTCTTTTTTCCCTACGCATGCATTAGATCACATTTGGTTTGACTCCCTTGATTTGTACGAAAGGAAAAAAAAAATCCTTTATTTTCCCTATTGGTTCCCGCCCCTCTGCCCTCAGGGGGAGCGGCTCCACCCTTCATTCAAAGATGCTCTAGAACAAGTTTGGTCAAAATACTTCTATTGGTTGAGAAGAAGAAGATTTTTGAAGATTTACGGTAACCATGACAATGTGGCAATGAAAGGGATAGGGTATTCCTCACTAATAAGGTAGAATAGGTCTTTCATCATGATGATCATTTTATAGATTTAAAAATATTCCAAATATGTAAATTACCTATTTTTCCCTTATTCCGGCCAGCCCCTCTGCCCCCAGGGGGTGGGCATAACCTTCGCTTATACAAAATTGAGAACCCTTTGGCCAATAATGCTCCAGACCAAATTTGGTCAAAATCCTTTGAGGCGTTCATGACTAGTAGCGTTTTAAAGGCAAAAGTTGACAGACGACGGATGCAGGACGCCAGGCCGCCGGACACCAGGCCGCGGCATAAGCTCACTTGGCCCTGTGGGCCAGGTGAGCTAAAAAGTGACTGGACAGCTTGGAGCTATGATAGAGAATATGTAATAGCAGACACTTTGGTGCAAATGTAAAATATAATTACAACATATGATAAATATTGAATTTATTTAAAATGATTAAATTTGTGATTCCTAATACATGTATAAGTTTCTCAAACTCAGGAATTCATATTATCAGGATGTAATATACACATTACCAGCATACAACATTTCTCTAGGTAACTTTACAGTAAATACAAATCATGCTTACCATTTATCTACTTAAAAGTAATTCTGATGCACTTTTAAAAGAAATTAAGATAAATATGCATAGAAACAAATTGGTTAATGTCTAAATCACCAAGCATTCGTACCAAAATTGTTTTCATTTTCATTGTATATTTAGGTCATTTAAATAATGATATGGGGTAAAAATTTGGTCTGATTATCAGATATCTGTCTATGAAAGAGAGAGGTGTCATTAAGATCATGCTAACATTTATTTTTGGCATGTTTTAATGGGATATTAAGTGCATTCGGGAGATAAAATTACTCGAGCTGAAGGTAAACACTAGGGTTTGTCGGGGTACCAAAAAATTCATATTTTTGTTTTTGCCCAACTCAAAATTGTGGTTTGTGTTTTTAATAAGGCAATGATTCATTTCGGTAAATACATTCAAGAATCATTTTGCACTCGTTTTTTTTAGAACAAAATAAATAACACATATCTTGCACTTATTTTTTGCATGGAAGTATAGGTTCTCTAATTTTCACTATTTTTGTGATGTATTTGTGGGGGGGAAAAAAATGATGACTCCAGACAGTGCAAATATTTGTAAAGTCAAAAAATTATTTTAGAAGCTCAAGTTAAAGTCATTTGTGATGTTAATACATTTCAATCTACATTTAAAAAAAACCATTAACATATATAAGAAACAAATAAAAAACAAAAAACAAAAAAAACATGCTATCTGATCCAGCCAATTATGTTTTGCAAAAAAAATAGTGAAATATTGAATCAATGATAAAAAGAAGCTTTACATCTTTCACCAAAATTACAGAGGGAGTTGTACTGACGGTGTCTTGGTATGAGCACTCTGAAACACATACAAGCACTTTCTCACATGAATCGGACACAGATTTTGCACAAGAACATCTATTGTTAAATTGGAACAATGTATATAAAATGAAATATATACAGTCTATATAACTTTTACCGTAAAGATTACAAATTTTTACCTTTTTCATGAATACCGCAACATATTTTCACCTAACAGGTTTCTGTGAAAAATATACTGTAAACTGTGATATATTCCAATCCAATTAAGGTCTGTTTAAATATTTAAATAAATTGCTAAGTTGCTGAAAAGAAGGCCATTACAGTACTTATAATTACATATTAAGTCATTTGATATGTTGCCCTTACTCCATTGCCTCTGTGTCACTACCAGAGGTAGACACTCCTTCACTAGGCTCTGCAGTACTGCTACAGTCATATAAGGACTTTTGATCCTCTACAGGTTTTTCACTCACTTCAACACAATCACTGACAGTATCACAGGTGTGGCCTATTATATCTTTGCTAGTCGATTGATTTTCTGATGAAACACATGCTTCACTATTCCTGTCTTTATTGTCGGATGAACGATACGCTTCACTATTCTGGTCCTTATTGTCGGATGAACCAAACATACTATCTCTGTCCAACATATCACAATTACCATTGATTACATCTTCGTCCCTACAAGACAAGTTACCAATACTATTGTCAGTGTCAATATTTCTTTCTGTATTATTGCCCTCACTGGCAGTGCTGTACTCTAGTGAACCAGTATCGGGACATATGACATTGGAACTAGATGATGCCGGTTCGTCCAATTTCTCTGAACCTGAACTGTGACAGCCGACACTAGAACTAGATGGCACTTGTATGTCCAATTCCTCTGGTGAACCAGAACGGTGACAAACACTAGAACTAGATGATGCTGGTTGATCAGATACCTCATTTGAACTAGAAATGTGACAGATGCCGACACCAGAACTAGATGACACTGGTTTGTCCGACTCCTCCTCTGAACCAGTTTCGTGACCGCTGACATTAGAACTAGATGACACTGGTTTGTCCGATTCCTCTTTAGAGCCAGAACTGTGACAGTCAACACTTGGTGCTTTATTGTAAGATTCCTCACTAATTCTGTCACACGTTTTTAAGACACCTAAATGATTTTGATCAGACGAAAGCTTTTCCTCTCCATTTGCAATTTTATCACTAGATATATGGGGACCACTTAATCTATCCTCTGAAGACCTAGAGCTTGCACTATACAGTAAATAATTGTCTTCCTCTGAGGAAGAAGCACACTGTAATTGTTCGTTAGTGTGTGATGCCGTGTCTTCCTCGTCACTGACAAACACACTTAGATCACATGTAGTTCTGCGAGTTCTCTCCGCATCATCCTCTAGCACTGCCTCACTCACACTTCCATGGGGTAATACAGCAGGGATCATGTTCTCATACACACTGTCTGTCGGTCCCGACGCTTCCTCGATCTCCACATCGCTGTCGTCACTGATGAGATCTACGTGGAATCCTTCACCGCAAGACTCCTCTTCATCTGTGATGTCCATGATGTTGATTTCTCTCAATTCATCCTCGTTGTCTGACAAGAATAGAACGTCAACATCACTATCCCCCTCACTACTGTCCGCTACTTCAATATGTCTGTCTTGCGACCACAAATTGGCGGAGCCAGCACTCGTGAAATAACTTGGTAAGGGGGACAGTGATGTTTGTGAGTTACCCTCAATGGGAAGAAGGTTCCGGTTAAGAGAACAGTTAGCCTGGGGTGAGGCATTGGACACTACGTGTGACGGACTGGAGGTAGTGCTGTACTGCTGACCTGTGGTGGACATGTAAGACTGCTGTGTATTTGTGTACGTCTGTACGGAGGGTGCGTTAGGTAGGTACTGTCCAGATGTAGTGTGTGGTATGTAAGCCATGGTGGACGACGTAGCACTGCGAGTGGAGCCATACAGGTTGTTGTGAGCCACCCCCGACATGGTCTGCACCAGTTCGACATTGCCCATGTTGGCGCGCGAGATACTATGGGCCGAGTGATGAGATTCCCACTGACCTCCGGGACTAGTCCGGTACACATGGTTGGTCATGTGCTGGCTCTGTACCCCTGCAGTGGATATTGACACTGCCATGTTACTGACAAAGCTGTCTGTCCTCATAACACTGGCACTAGAGGAATGAAAGAGACCGTTGAAGCTGGATAGGGCTAGGTTTGTTCCCATGGGGTTGTTATACATTAAGTTTGGACTGCTGTAGAGACAGGGACTACTTGGTTGTGATTGGCTGGTATTTGTGTTGGAAAAAATGTTGGCATCTGACATAGCACTTGAGGAAGAGATCTCATCATGATCGCTAGAGTATCTAGGGTAGTCTGTGGCACTATCTGATGGGTTTCTGATGGCCACATTTTCGGGCGACTCTACAATTACACATGACCGCCTGCGGTGATTGGTCCTCCCAGAATCGGCACTTCCCTCACAGTCTAATAAGTCCTCAACATCAATATCGGAGTCACTGTTGAGTGAGGAATCCGAATCGAGGATCTCTATAGTGCTTGTTTGGTGTCCAAGCCGAGGTGCTGATACTCCACCATTGTCAAACACACAAGGCGAGCGCTGGCGTTTACCTGTGGTGTCATCACTACTCGGCCCATCATCTGTAGGGTTAAAACTAGAGTCTGGATTGTCAGACAGCTCCGAAGAAATATCTGTACCACGCAATGCACATTGGTGTTTTTTGTTCTTATCTGTTAAATCAGAAGATAAAGTTTGATCTGAATGTACACTGTTGGAGGTATTCACTACAGGTGATGCTGATGTTGACTGCTGACCAGCAGACTCGTGGTCAGTTTTGCACTGACCCCCATTGTCTGTATTGTCTGATGAGTTATATGCCCTATTGCTGTCTGAAATACAGCTCGCATCACCAGACACATCAATGTTTACGCTGTCATTGGGGTTCTCTGGTGCATCATCCGGGGCAGACATATTTCTACTGAAGCGGTCATCCACCTCCTTAGAGTCGAGTCCATCACTAGATACACAGGGAGATTGTACAGTGCAGGATGAGGCATCTTTATTGTGAACTTCCTCCATGTGTTTTTCTTGACCTGTATTGTTTGATGCCTCATTGATATCTCCATCACTGCTCTCAGAAGATTGTGTACAAGGTCCAGAAATAGTTCCATTCTTTACAAGGGAGGATAACTCTTGTGACTTTACAGTCGGAGCACTGTCAGGGCAGGACTCTGTTGAGGTTGTATGTTTCAGGTCCACTGAAGATGACGTACACTGAGAGGCAGTTTTGTTCTGGCTACTTTTCTTGTGACCAGTTGGGTGTTTCTTGTATGGCTTTATGATGTTTGATTCTACAGAGGAAATTTTTGAATCTAATGAACCCTTACAAGAAACTTTTGAATCAGGAGATCCTGTTGTGGTTGAATCTAAAGATTTTGAATCTGATGTTATTGTTTGTGCACTTGACATAATGGGGGAGTCTAGATCTGGAATCAATGATCTGGATTGTAATGTAGGAGAACTATGACCATTTGTACTAATGTCCTTCTTCGTAGTTTTCTCTTCAATTTCATTGTCGTAGCGTTCTTCAGATTTCAGTTCCGATTGTTTTGGTTTGTTGACAACTGTAACTAAACTCCTAGGCCTGCTCACACTCTGAACCGTATTTTCCTGGCTGTCCTCTGAATCTGAAGCCCTTCTTCGCTTTTTATGCTTTCTGCTTTTGTGTTTTTTATGATGTTTCTTTTCCTTTTTCTTGTGTTTTGATTTCTTTCGTTTCACGTAAGTGATTTCGACACTACTAGATTTACTTCTGTGGCGTTTCTGGTCCCATGACAGCAAGCTTGAGCTTGCTCTAGATCTGTTGTTAATGAATGAGTGGTCAAAACTTGGAGGAGAAGATGTTCTCTTCCTTTTAGAACCTGATCGTCCTCTTGATCTGGATCTTGATCTGTGTCTCCGATGATTAAACATGTATCTTGACCTTGACCTTGAGCGACTCCTCCTTCTCCAATAGTGTCCATGTCGTGATGAAGACCTTGATCGAGATCGTGTCTTTGATTGTGATCTCGTTCTTCGTCTCTTGGATGTCCTCCAGCTGTGACCCTTTGAGAAGTCTGAACTACGTTTTTTATGTCTATCAGTCTGTGGTTTTTTCTCCCCTCTGAGTTTGGATTTCTTATCTACGGTGCTGCTAGAGGTTGGTTGGGAAACAACATTGGCTTCGTCACTCGAAGATAGCAATATTGGGGAACGTTCCTGCCAGGGTCGATCATAACCCACAAACACAATGTCACTTCCAGCCTTACTGGAGTCCGAATCAGAATCACCACTCGAGGAGTTACTCCCGGTGTTTTCAACATCAATTTCACACTCCTCTTCTATTTTGACCGTAGTTTGTGCATCCCCCATCGTACGGATTCCATCGTCTAACACTGTTTCCTCTTCCACAGTTGTTTCTGCTGCTGACGAGTCAGACAAGTCTGTTTCAGCTGCCCAGGATGGGCCTGGGGTAGGAGAGTCCCAGCCTGGTGTGTTGACACTTAAGTGACTTCCCGTTGGATACTCCAACAAGCTCCGAACTCTGTGCAATAAAGGTGAGAGGTCACGATATGTCAGTGATGTGCTCTCTCGTTGATGACGAGGAGGTGATGGTTGACGTCTTCTCCCAGTTTCTTGACTAGGAGAAATCACGATTACGTCATCGTTATCATCATCGTCTACAGAGAGGATGGAGTCTGTGTCCGAGTCTGACTCGACTGCTAAAGTTTGTGGTTGATACACTGCATGCTGGTCATATGCAGCAATGTTATATGGAGACCTAGCAAAGTTTTCAAACTCTTGCATGAAATGTCGTGTATATCGGCCAACATACGGGTAAATACCCTGGTAAAAGTCTTCACTTGTGATGGACATACTCTTTATCAACCCCATTATGAGTTCCAGAACAAACTGAACATTGTCATTCTGGCTCTGGAGAAGAGCATTGAGTTCTCGGTTCAACCATGGGACAAGCCTGTGTGTACATGCTGGATTACGACTGTAAAACATTGGGGTTGTGTCTCTGGTACGCATTCTTGGATCTGTTACATCCACTAATCTCATATTGTTTGTGTAGATCCTCCTGCGGAAGTCTGAGCTGGAGGTCTGTCTCTGACGGCGCCAATGTGACCGAGTAGCCATGTGGTTATGGATACTGGGTCGCTGGATTGTGTAATCATGTTCCTGGTACTGTGGATGCTGCCGGAAATCAGGAATATTGATTTGGAGTCGTCGCTCCAGGGTGAGTGTTGTGTGATAGCGGAAGTTCCGGGCCTGTTCTTCCCATGAGGGAATCTTTGGCGGGATGGGGTATTGGTCGTAGTCCTCGTTAGACCTCACATTGTGGATGATACTGGTGAACTTCTGCTTACACAGCGGACACTCTGCTTTGACTTTGGACCATTCCTGCAGACACACAAAACAGAACATGTGGAAGCAGCGGTCAGTGAACGACTTGTTCTGGAGGCGCCCAAGACATATTGCGCAGTCCGGTTCCGGTGAGGATCGCCCAGGAGATGCTCCTTTAGGCTTACTCTTCGCCTCGGCTCCATCAGGCATCTGGCTGGTGTCCGGACCATCTGCTACCTTAGAACTCGCCTTCTTCCTGCCGGACGACCTCGTCTTTCTCCTGTTGGAACTGTCATCCATGGTGCTTTACAACATCTGAAAAAAGATATATGCTACTTTTAAAACAATATCATGAACACTCTTGGCATACATTTACATATTTATGCATTGATCTTACAAGACAGTTATAATAAAACTGTTTTGGTACACGTGACTCTCTTTCTCACACATATCATGAGATGTTTTCGCATAAAAACGAGTTTATTTCTTGTACATACAACTGAAGGCTATCTATAAGTATCTTTCTCAAAAATGTTAGATTCCTTTTCCAAATACTCAGTTTATTTCCTCTAGTTCAACAAATGTTTTGCTGTATACACAACTTTCTCGTATATATTACAAGTGATATAAGTTTACTGTTGATTCTATCCTACAACCGTTGGTATAGGAGAAGAACAGGGGTGAAGAATTCCACTAGCCCAACATCAAATGTACATAGTCATTTCTTTCCCAATCTGAAAGTTTTCTCTGGGAGAAAATCAGCTAGCCTTCTCTTTTCACCGAAAAGAAAAAAAAGCTTGCCATTATTTCTCTCCCTTATCAATTATAAGGGAGAAAGTATCAGCCAAATGATTGTTAATTACTTTCCATTGTTTTAAGGGGACAGAATCAGCTACAGCTTATTTCTTGAATTTAACACACACACAATGTAATTATATAAGGGAACTAATGGTGAAAATGTGTAAATGTTAATTGTCATTGCAGCAACATTAATACTTAAATGTGATGTCATCTGATTGTAAAGCATTATTTATGTGACAATATTTTCTTCACTGTAACTATCACAGCACCACTGGTTTAATGAGGTGAAATAGAATCTTTCCCTGTGGTGAGGTAAAGATACTGTGAATTAAATCCAAGGGATGAAATTAAATATCTAAGAAAAACATTTTTTCCTACCTTTTGGGCAAAATTAATAAAGGTATTATAAAAATCAGTGCCAGTCACAGTGACAATAGTTTTTCCCCTTGCATTAATGATTCAGACCCATTGGTCAGATAGAATTTCCCATCACTGCTGGATACCCCAGTCTGGTGCAATACACTGTTTTGGGATTAATTGTAAATGTAAGCAAGAAGTACAACCTATTCATGGAAATGAGGTGTGAATACAAGGAAACAAAACAGGCCTCTGCTTACATTTTTTTTTTTTAACTTTTGGCAGACACCAGGTAAGAACAGGAGATATGCATACTTTTGAATTTACTTTTTATGAAATTAAAATAAAGCATCTTGGGCAAATGAATTGAAAAATTCACCACCCTCAGCCTGTCAAGTCAGACTGTTTCTTATGTATACCCTGTTCTAATTAAAATCAAGTTGCCAGCAAAAATAGTCTAAAAAGTAAACACTTTGAATCCCCATCCCCTTTAGAACAAAGATTAATATTTGATTATATTGCACTGCGAACATGTATTGACCTGCCTACTTTTTGAAATTAATCATACACTTTTTTTAAATGGTTTTTAACATACAGTGTATTGGCGGACTATTCTCTGATACCAACATTAGCCCAAGTCCAACATTATGTATTAATGTATATGCAGACTCAGAATTTAGAGTTTAATATACACATTATAGAAAATAGGTCTTATATGGATTCCTTATAGCTATATACAGATCTACTGAAAGTTTGATACTGACACTGATAAACATTAATAATATTTGTGCTCGACGACAGAAATTTAGGAAAATAAGTGTAATAATAAAAGAAGGAAAGTAAATGTACAGATCACCAATGCAACTGTACAGTGACATACAATATAGGATTACTGTTATTATTGTATTACTGTTGTAAGAATGACACCACTTTGTTTCTAATGCTTAGAAGAACTATGTGTTATTTTTTTATTTTATTATTCCCCATTCCAGTAATAATGTAGCAGAACTGGACTGGGTCGATCGTCGGCGACCATTTTGCTCAATTGGTAGAGCATTCGTCTAGAGTTGGGAGGGTCCCGGATTCAAACCCTGGTCTGGCCGTGCATTTTCCTTCTCCTGTTACATTTGGCGCCCAACGAAATATACCAACATAAGGTGGTATAGCTAGGGTCTCATGTGTCTTCAGGGTCGAAGACTTTGTTAAAGGAGGGAGGAATGTAGCAGAACTGGACTGGGTTGATCGTCGGCGACCAGATAGCTCAATTGGTAGAGCATTTGTTCAGAGGGTCCCGGGTTCGAACCCTGGTCTGGCCGTGCATTTTTCCTCTCCTGTTACAATACTATAACGTTATTGTATTGTACAGTACTGTAGTTGAATTATTGAATACCGGAATGAAGGATTTCTGATTACTACCACAGCCCCATATGAGGGAAACTGAAGGCCTGGGCAACCAAGTGGTTAAGCAGTCCCCATCGACGAGACTTACTAAGCTGTCTACCAGTACCCATGGGTTGGGTGGGGTGGGGATTGTCATAATAGAGCCGAAACGTACTATGTACTTAAACCGAAAACGTTTCGGTTTCGATGTATCGTCACAGTATCCTGAACATGCCCCACCAAAATCCGACTCATACATGACAACTGGAAACTGAAAGCAGTCTGTTCACGGGAAATTTTATAGATCCGTGTTTATATGACATGTAATTGACAACGAATTAATTATTTTCGGTAATCTTACCAGTAAATGAAATAAATTATTAACAGTGTCGCACACTGCAGCCATCCTTCAACTTTCTTCAATAGTCATTGTTATAACAAATGACACGATTGGTTAACATTAGTTTCCTTCGTCCAATCAAAACTCTTATTACATTTCCTTGGGAGAAATCATTATTTGTAAATATGTTGGTTCAATAAATATACCCAAACTTTATTAACTGCTCAAGTGATCATGCAATAATTATTAACGTTACCATAGTATTTTGCTAATATTTTATTAACCCTTTGTTTGACTAGTGCGTGTCTGAACTAAATGCTACTTTGCAATTTGAAAAAGCTGGAACGGAACGCGGAAGGTTTCAACCATCAGTGTTGTTAGTTCCAACACAGAATTAGATTCTATCTAATTCCGTGGTTTTCGTGGGCTATCTTTTTCGCAAATGACCATTCATCTATACAAGCACATGTGCTCCAATTATTTGAGCGGTTGAGCGTTACTACGAGTAAGTTTTCACATGCTGGCCCGATCGTTGCCAATCTCTGAATAGGTGTCGGACGATTCGCCCTAAAACCGTAACGTCTCAACTATTTCGTCCCAAAAAACTACAACGCCCCAAAATATTCTTCCATTGAAGTCACTTATTTGACATTTTTTTAAGTGAAATATCTACCTTTTATGTGACATTCTTAAAGATAGAAATTAAAAAAAAAGTCTGTTGCATTTTGTTTGAAGTTTAGGACACAGGGACCTGAGAATTTGTTACAGCTATATTTGGATCTAAACTAAGGTGTTCAGAGTAATTTTACATGGTTTAGCTCGTATATATATAATCATTGGGGTGTAAGATTTAGCGAAAGTCGATCTAAACCCCCAAAACATGTAAAATTACTCTGAACACCTTAGTTTAGGTCCAAATATAGCTGTAACAAATTATCAGGTCCCTGTGGTTTGGGACATAATTTTTTGTGCCGTAGATCGATAACTTACCATATCTATATTATCTGTATATGTTAGGCATGCATTTGTAATTTTAGATTATATATACACTGTATAAAATAATTAGATTATATACACGCGTACCGATATCGTAACACTATAATATATTTCAGAACAGTAGAGTCATCATACATGTAAATACACCTACAATTCATGTGAATATTGAATCTAGAATTACAATTGCCCAATATTTGTTTTAAAAATACACTATAACATGACCATCTGGCTTGTTTTTCTCCAAGAAAGAAGTCTTATTTCAAGTTTGGTAGAATCTGTTTCATACCTGACCAAATTCATGGTATTTCACATTGAGACCACTTCTGGAGTCACATTTTCGTTTTCCTTTCACAATTATAACCCGACATAAACTTTTTCAGTGAGATAAAACTTTCTGTTTCAAATCAAACTGAGTCTTTGGGGGCTAATCCGGAAAGCCTTCTTGTCTGCGAATGGAAAAGGTATAACATCGGGAGTTCCACAAGGGTCTGTTATAGGTCCCGTAGTGTTTTTCACGGATGATACAAAATGTTCAAAGTAAGTACTTCAGAATTAAACCAAATCCTGCGACAATAAAATATCCGACAAATGGAGCTACGGTGCGTTACGTAGTTGTTGAAACCACATACAGAAATATGTGTGCATTTGTAAAAAGGAAGGAATACTGGAAATTATTTTCGTTCATGATCTGGGTGAAACAGGTGAAAAATCAAAAGCAGGACTGATATAAACGTACATTTAAGAGTAATAATTGATGATATCTTGAATTGGAGAATGTCTTTCTTTTTTTTATCACGCAAATTACTACTAATCAATTTCCCTTGAATCGGTCTATACGCTTCATTGCCACGTTCATAGTCTATTTTTAACCCCACATACAATGTATGCGTCATATTTGCTGTCATATAGTACAGGTGAATTCCAAGACATACCTGACATGATATACACGTTCTACACTTAAAGGAGAACAAATCTTGTCACACCATCTATGTTCCCAGATACTGTAAAAGTGATTTTTTCGCGTGTGGAAATGTTCACGTATAGACTCTTTAAACAGTGTGGAAATTTTAGCGTCGACAATGGTTTAGAATTGTATATATTTTCGCGCTAATTTACTCAACGCGAAAATATACATGAACATTTCCACACCACGTAAATTTAAATTTTCGCAGTACATTAATCGTAATATTGCTTTCAGATCATGATCACCAGGCCAGAAGGGCGAAGCGAGCTTATGCCGTGGTATTGCATCCGAATAAACAGCTTCTTTTTAATAACCGACTGACCTAATGTGATGATGTTTGACCAAATGAATGATTTTGACTCAAGGTCACAGGGGTCAAATATGTAGCCAAAAGCCACAGAGTGACTATATTGGGCCAGTTGAATGCTGGGTGATGGGCGACCAAGTTTGTTTAAATAAATGATATTGTACAGACATCCACGCAACTTTTATAACTGGGGTTGAAATATGTTAAAAAATGTAAATAACATATTTTCAATAACTGAAAGTTCAATGGTGATGGAATCCGGCCAGTACCATGCTGGGATAAAGTCCTATCTAGTTTGTTCAAACGAATGACCTTGAGACACTTTCAAGGTCACGGGGTCAAATGTGTTAAGATATGTAAACGACGACTTCTCAATAACCAAATGTCCCATGGTCTGCACTGTATGAGTCAAACGACGCAATGAATCCCAGAAATGATCTTAAACAGCTCTAGATGTTGAAAAATATGGAATAACCTAAGGTACCGAGCGCATTTCGCGGAACATCGATGATTTATTTTTTATATTTATGTAACAGGAGAGGTAAAAACATACGGATAGACCGGGATTCAAACCAGGGACTTCTTAATTATAGACGGACGCTGGCAGTCTTTGTTTGTTTGTTTGTTTGATTTTGTTTAACGTCCTATTAACAGCTAAGGTCATTTAAGGACGGCCTTCCCTGTGTGCAAGATGCATGCGTGTAGTGTATGTGTGTGTATTTTGGGAGGCTGCGATATGTTCGTGTTTGTCTTCTTGTAATAGCGCGGAACTGATGCCGACTTTATAGTGCTACCTCACTGAAACATACTGCCGAAGACACCCAGCAGGACGCCCCACCCGGTCACATTATACTGACAACGGGCGAACCAGTCGTCCCACTCCTAATTTGCTGAGCGTTAAGCAGGAGTAGAAACTACCATTTTTAAAGACTTTGGTATGTCTCGGCCAGGGGACAGAACCCAAAGCCTTCCTCACAGGGGCGAACGCTCAACAAATGGCCAAAAGTGAGGCATTGTCAAGGGAGACATTAGGAAGAAGAAAGTTATTTAGAAAGGAGAGAAGAGATAAGGTCCCAAATTTAGTCGCCTCTTACGATCATGCAATTGGGGGCAGCAGGTACAATTCTTACGCCCTACCTGCAGGGTCCCGCTGGCAGTCAATCCAGTTCAGTTCAATCCTTATTGCCATGTTCCATAGGTGTTCTGAGTGCGACCGATAGGGACTTTCCTTACAGAATGACTTACTTCACCACTTAAAAAAATCGCTCTAAAAACTCGTGTTTGAGTTTGTTGTTTCCAGAATATTAAGTAGATTCTTTTCGACAAGATATTGGTATTCTGGAAATTTTGGATACTACATTTCGTAAAAGATTAGTAGATAGTAAGCATTTGGCATATGATAATAAGTATTTCATATTCTACGTACTACGTACTGGTCTTCCATAACGATGGAAGGTCGGTGCGCAATGCGAATTGCGAATTGCTAGGGCAGAAACTCAATTGACACATCATTCGGCATATCTTTTACTTTTCACAAACTGACTGACGATCTCTTTCATCAACATACAATTAAAACTAATCGGTGCCATCTAATAAGAACTCATCAAAACATTTAATATTAAAAAAAAACCAATACATATGAACGTTAAAACAAATATTAATGCAAAAAAATAATGCCTAATCATTAATATTTAAGTGAACTGGCAATAATTACCGCCACTTTCACAAGATCAGATATCGTTTAATATAGGTTCGTAGCGGTTGGGTCGATAAAGAATTTTAGGACAATATGATTGTCATACTTGGGGCGAAATGAGCGATGTGAAATAAAGTTGGGTCGAAATGGTCTTTTGGACGAAACGGTTTTGGGGCGAAACGTCTGGAACTCCTCTGAATACGTTCATTATTCCGTTCCATATTTTCACTTGCCCGGCAGTTTCATTTTGATGTATTTGCGGTAGTTGAGCCAACTGTTCGCCTCGACTGGCTCTGATGGCCCTTCGTCTTATCACTTGTTCTGTATCAACAGTAGCACTAAATTTATCAAATGTTTCAATCTAGTGACGATGGTCTAGAGAAAGGTAAGATGTAAAGTCGCCTAAACACATTTCGGAAGGACCACCAACACAAGTTTGTCTCCTCTTTTTACTGAACATTGTAAATTCATATCTGAGAGGTCTAGATTCTATAGCCATATGAACTTTAATACCAGTTTTTGTTGAAATTTTAAATGAAATACATGGTCATTTGTGAGTTGGTGAGGCTAAACTACCCTGAGCTACCTCGTCACTCTAAAATCTATCGTACTCTATATGATCTATCTGTACTATCTGTAAATACTGTTACGCCCTCTTTCGAGTACTCTGTGCAGCGTGTGCGTCAGTGCAGGTTGTTAAAAACGTTCTAATAAGTACACTACTCTCTTTCCTGTTACAAATGGTGTCTGCTTCAGTCTAGCTAGAGCTCAGAGGGTCTCTGGTTCAAACACCAGTCTGGCTGTACATTATTCCCCTTCCTGTTACATGTTTGAACTATAGTCAAGCCAAAAACTAATATAAGATGTCATAAGTTGATACATGACTTCCATTTCTTCAAACATATAGTGCTGTTCAAATGATGCATTTTGACAGAGACGTATATATACAGCCATATATATTTATATACGTCTCTGATTTTGATTATGCAATTTTGTATTTTTATTTTTAACAGTTTGGAGCATAGGAGAGCTGTGCAGGGCCCCCTATTCTAAGGATACTGAATACTATGTGGCTACAATAAAAAAGCTGAAAAGGAAACAAGGCAATGTGATTGCTACCGTTAGTTTTGATGGCTACTGCTCAGATGAGACGGAGGATGTTGATGTAAATTTTCTCCTGAAAATTGCCTGGAAAAAACCTTCACCAGGTAAGGATGTAAAACTATGACAGAGTGCAATAATGTTCCCATTTAAAAAAAAAAAAAAAAGTATTATCACAAGCACTCTGTTATATGAGATCATTTCGTAAAAGAACTTCTAGCCCACACATTGTGGGCTGTTTAAATCGCATAATGTGGAGTCTGTGAGTATAGATCAGTATCTGTTTGTAAACAATTTTTATTACCGTTGTTTCTCAGAAATGACTCGAAGTTATATAGGGATCATGGTGAAACTTGGTGTACATGATCAGTCCAGTGAGTATTTGTGCCTGGTCCTAGTTGAAATTGATTGCTTACAGTGGTCAAAATGACCGTCAGCGCCCGATATCAAATTTCTTGAATTTCCATTTGAAGTTTGTTACCGCTTTTTCATGAAAGCACTAAAAGGATCATGATGGTAATTGATTGGTATGCATGATCCCCATTGTCTATAGTTGTGCATGCTTCAGTTCAAGATGTATTGGAAAATCTAGCAAAGAACAAACACCTGAAAGATCATGTTGCATCTTGGTTTGCATGATCTCGGTATCAAATCAGTATACACATATATATACATGTACATGTTCAAGAAGACAAAGGAGAAAAAAGGAGAAAACAACCTTACAATACATACCAGCAACATAACATGACCTTTCATGGTAAGTCTTTGGCAAGTTGATATGGAAATTGTGATGTGTTTCATGAATTTCATAAGAAATAGAAACAAATGTTAAAATGTTTTATCATATGATCATGAAAATGTTTTGAAAAAATATGTTTTTCTAGAATGTAGTTTATTAGACATTATTTCTGAAGATCCTGTGCCTTATCATATTATTTTTATATGAATGACATACAGTTTGAAAGTTTGTCATATCACATATGTCCATAATTCTGTAGTTTGATGAATGACCTTGGCCCTAACTTAATGGATGGATTGGTCGAGTGGTTAACACCTCGGCCTTCCACGCAGGTGGCCGGGGTTCGATCCCCGAAAGCGTCGTACGCATGGAATATTCAGAGAAAGTGTTTTTCTCCTGCCCACCCAACTCCAACAACCCAGGTGGAGTATAAAATGGTCTGGGGTGGATGTAGCGGTATCTGTGCTGTTGCATTCAAGTGAGGTGGCACTTTAAATGATACCGTTGGAAGCACGGTCCCACTACAAACAGAACACAATACATCTCCAGCACACACACAGGCATACACACATAGGGAGATATCAGCCAGGTGGTATAGAACTAGTAGTTAGCGTCTGATAAGGCAGCTCATGGAAATTCCTCAAAAAATGTATGGATTAATGTATGCTAAAATGTATTGATTGTAAGAATTGTATATCTATGTACTGTAAAGCGCTTTAGAGTGGCTTAGGTTAGCTAGATAGGACGCTATATCAAATGTTGTATATTAATGGGTTGAATTTGTTGAAACTTTCACTTCTTCTGAAGGCTAGAGGCGAAAGGTCATGCTATTTGGCATGTAGCTTAATGGTGTAAAGTGATATGAAGTGTGGAACCTGAGTTTATGATCCAGACCTACCAGTTTTGAAGGTCAGTTTAAGTAACTTAAACAGCTGGCACTGACAATGACTATGTATTTATATTTTCAGATGTCTGTATCATAGAACCACCTGGGAACAGTGAAAGCTTATTTCAGCCTCTGGATGGAAAGGAACAGGTTTCCTGGTTAAGGTATATTAACTATAGTTGGAGGAAGTTGAATGATAAAGACATTGGTATCCATTGATGACTGAAGATATTTTGTTTTTAAAAACAAAAACAAAAATCAAACCTGTTGTTAGAAGGACTCGCACAACTCATTGTTGTATATAATGTACAGTTTTTAATATGCTTGACCATATGGGAGACGAGTCTTTGACTCAATATGTAATCAAGTTTAAATAAAGACTTTTATTATGATCATTTACTATATGTCATTACTAAGCTTTTGAGAAAATAGCGTTAATATTTGACAACTGTCTAGATTCACAGATACATACCTGACAAAGGCTTCAAATGTCATTTTTTGGTGGGTTTAGTGGCAAATAAGTCATAGGAGCACTACAGGCGTCTGCTTTGGACAACCGGAAATTTACAAGCCAAACCGGTGGAGCGGGACGTGAACCTGACATTTGATCACATATCAATCCGCCACCACATATTAGAATCTACCAAAAGTATACATTTTTGTTAAGTTAAATATCTGTAGATTTTATTCAATGTAAAATATGTCAACAATTAACTATTTGAATTACTCAGAGGCACTGTATTAAACCAGAACAAATTTTAGGTATAGGGATTACAATCGTATGATACTCTTGCTGATTGGCTGATTTAGTTGTGCGAGTCCTAGGAATGAAGATGCTTTACTAAGAATACATTAGATATTCTTTCAAATCTTCCATTCAGAGCAGTTTGGTAGAAGGCAACACTTTCTAGTATAGGCATGAAAAATTGGAAGCTTAAATATACATTTATCTAGCATAGATTCAACAAGAAACCATCAAATATCCTCTATATATGATTTTAGTGACAAGTACGCCGATGTAGATGAGGAGGAGGAGGAGGCAGAGGACAGTCATGTATTAAAGAAAAAGACCAAAGGAGTGGTAGCCAAGGGAGGGGCCCCTAAAACCAGACCGCAGCCTAGTCAGGGGAAGAGGTAAATCTCATTGCTCAGTGATAAGGATAGTGGTATAGGTGTTTTTGTGGGGGGAGATGTGTGGACTGGTGTGTTTGGTGGTGCTGATGGTATGTAGTGGTGAGGTGGTAAATAGTTGCTTTGTATGGTGGTAATTGTGTGTGTGTCTTTGTGTGGTGGCAGTGGAATGTGGTGTTTGTCGTGGTATGTGGTATTAGTGGGGTTGTTTGTATGGTGGTATGTGTGGTGGTGTGTACATGGTGGTATGTGGTGTGTGTGTCTTTGTGTGGTGGTGTGTGGTATTTGTGACGTGGTATGTACGGTGGTAAGTGGTGTTTGTTGTGGTATGTACAATGTATTGTGCTGGTGGTGGTATGCTTTGGTTATGGTGGTAAATGGTTACTTTATGGTGGTAGTGGTATGTGGTATTTGTGATGTGGTATATATGGTGGTAAGTGGTGTTTGTTGTGGTATGTATGGTGCTGGTGCTGGTATGCTGTGGTGATAGTGGTAAATGGTTGCTTTGTATGGTGGTAGTACTAGTGGTGTGTGTGTCTTTGTGTGGTGGCGGTGGTACATGTATTGTTTGTTGTGGTATGTGTGACAGTACACTCCTGTAGTGGTAAATAATTGTAATAGTAGCCTGGTATATTTTTGTCTATATCTAAACTTGCATGATTAAATTTGTATCATATTTTATCGGTCTGCAAAAACACGATAGGCCATATAGAAGCAAGACAGCCGGAAACACTCCAAAATCTAGGTCGGCAGGAGGCTTGAGCCCACACACTGGGCAATCATTGGCTGAAGTTACAGTCTCCAGGGGGAGAAGGTTGGAGGCAGAGATACAGAGTGATGAGGAAGAGGAAGAGGTCAGGAGGACGGTAGGATGTGACGGTGGGTAGTAATGATGTAGTAGTATATAACCTAAATACCATATGACGATAAAATTATAACCTGTCTCTCAATGAATTTAAAACAAACACCTATAGCATGCGATATTGTACATTTCTTGCCCTTGTTGTAGGGAAACACAATTTTAAGTTAAGTTTAATCCTGTTACATGAGGGCAAAGCCCGAGTGAAGATTAATAGAGGAGAAACGAAAATAAATCATGTTTCTCTACCACTTGAGCAATAAATGTACTGAATATAGAAACAATAACACCGGTAAATATGGCCAATGTTAATGGCTGTTTCATTTACTCAGAACTCGGTTGGCTCTTGTCCATTTTTCTAGAGAGGCTCTTGAAAAGGGAAGCATAACATGGGAATCTTGACCGCATAAGGGCGACAAAAGTTTTCATTTCCCTGTCATGTGATCAATTTAATCCAATCAGATAAGCTATTGTATAGATGAGATATAATTTGAACATATGGAGTGTAATTTTCGTTTATTCTTACCAGGATTTGATGAAGAAGAACTGGAGAAGCCAAGGTTTAAATTTACTCTTTCTGCAGCCAAGATACCATTTCAACTATCAACAGGTACTGCAGACACGGACCCTGTACAGGTAAGTATGGACAGGTGTAAAACTGTTTACTATGTCATACAAACTGATTACCTTTACTTACTTTATGTACAACAGGTACAGGTGTGTTGTGCAGGTGCAAAAACCAAATTTTCTATTTAAAATAGTATTTTAACCATTTTTAGGCTATGATGGCAAATATAGCAGGGTAAATCTGGCACAGACACCAGAGCGAGGGATGTTAGTTTTATAGATATTTTGTTAGCTATATTTATAATGTAACCAAGTATTTTGATAGTAATACAGTATAATTTTTTTTATGTCGCAATAATGATAAATTATTGACAATATATTCACAGGAATTACATGGTAATTTATACAGCATTTTTGTGGGTTTGTTAAAACACTTTAAAACCCTTTAAAACCTTCAAAACGACAGGTCCCTGCGACAATCAACCAGTACTTAAGGGACTACCAGCGAGATGGGATCAAGTTTATGTACAGACACTACAGGAGGGACAGAGGGGCAATCCTGGGTGACGATATGGGCCTCGGTAAAACTGTCCAGGTAAACTACCAGGTGTAACCAGGAAGAGATATACAGATAGATGGAGATATATACTGCAGATGTATAGTCATACAACCAAGACTGTTGTGGGCCGATATAGACAAGCATCTGGTTGCCTCATTATTGTCATTTGGGTTGATCAACATTCAAGGAATTCAGGGAAGATTTATAGATCTGATAAGGTCAAGATCACTGTTACTGAAAATGGAAGAAAATAAAAACAGAATAAATTTCTTATCAAAAAGATATTGAAGTTCTGTTATATTGATGCTTTCAAACATCTGTGAACTTTCTTATTGTAATTTCTTGTAGGTGATTGGATTGCTGTCTGCTCTGTTACATAAGAAAGGAAACAAAGTAGATGTACAGAAACAAAAGCCAAAGTTCATCAGACAGGTGAGTTCTGAGTATGTCAGACAGGTGAGTTCTGAGTATGTCGGACAGGTGAGTTCTGAGTATGTCCGACAGGTGAGTTCTGAGTATGTCAGACAGGTGAATTCTGAGTATGTCAGACAGGTACTTAAGTTCAGAGTATGTTAGCTAGGTAATTCAGGTAAGTTGTAAGTTATTTAAGATTTTTATTATCTCAGACAGGTAATATAAGGTCTGAGTATATCAGGTAAGTTTGCAGTATGTCAGACAGGTAATTGTATAAGTTGTGAGTAATTCCGACTTCTATATTCTGACAGGTAGTCAGACAGGTAATAAGAATATTTTTTTTATCAGAAATGTCGTTGTTAATAGAGGAATATCGACATAAACATTTTCAAATACCCTAGGTGTGTCTTGTTGACCAGTTGAAATAGGAATATCGACATTTTACATGCAGCCTAAAAATCATGAAATCCTGTCTATTTTAGTTCTTTTCGCGGTTTGTGAAACGTCTGACTGTCTGTCTTCAAGTTTTTCCTATATACAGCTAGCTCTCCTTTGTTTGGATAAAAGTGTAGAGCAATTGGACCAAGACATTACCGTTGACTAGGTAGCTCAATCGGTTAGAGCAACAGGTAATAAGCAGTCTGAGGTTCAGACTTCAAATCCTGGACTAGCCCCGCGGTGTTTATATTACACTCAGATCACTGTTGTTGATAATATTTTGTTTATTTCATCTTTTTCATTTCTCAAAAAATTACCACAAGATATATGTTTTTTTTCAGAAATGAATAGTCCAAGCTATAATCACACGGGGGGGGGGAAACAATTTCCAATACTTAGTAACAGTTTTTGGCAGTGGTATGGAGATCCATAAATCAATATATGAAACGATACACTGAGAAACAGTCACTGTAAACTGTGCTGTAATATTTCATGGTTTTTCTTTCTATTTCTGCACTTAACCAGATGTCAGATGCTATGTCCCTGTCGGACACTGGAGCCCCTCAACATGGCCCGTTCTTGATCATTGGTCCGGGGAGTGTCCTATACAACTGGCTGGATGAACTGGAGGTGTGGGGTTACTTTACCGTGGGGTAAGATGAGTGACCTTGGTGTTTGACCTTCACTCAGAATGCCATGTATAAAAAGACTGTTTATGCTTGAATATGAGATATCATACAAGTCTTTGACAGGGAATACCATTTTTTTCCCCCTTTAACCCTTTCACCCCCTATGTAACTTTAGTAGACTCTACCATGCATTGATATGGAGGGGTCCATTATATGGTCTACAGTGGTGAAAGGGTTAATAGTGTATGAAGTGTCAGTGTAGTTAATATAAATTTTGTTTTTACTTCTACAGCAAATACCATGCCGCAGAAAAAGAGCGATGTCTGTCTGACGCGAAGCGTGGAAAGTTTGAGGTGGTTGTAACAACCTACGAAACCTTCCGTGACAATAGGGTGAGTAGATACTTTCCTTTGATGATAGGTTGGGTGGGTATGCCAGTTGATATATTGAAGAGTTATCAGAATAGGCCCTGTCCTATAACGAAATAATAGTATTTAATTTTAATAATAAAGGATAAATAAATAAGGTGATCGAACATTTCTTATGTCAAAAATTGTGGTAGCATTCTAAAGATGATCCGTAGGGTGGAATCGTTAGAGTTCCTCACTGATAAAGCATACTCAAAAATAAAGGATGATCAACACCTCAAGAAAAGTTTGTGATTTTTACTTGTTTATCTACATGTTTCATCATGTTCGGCATCTTTATTTTTCATTATATTTAGTATTTAATTATTTTTGCTGCTGGGTACTAGGTATACTATCTCCCACAACAAAGGCTGGAGCAAGGTTAGAGAGAGAGATTGGGTGATAGGATGGGTCTCTTCTCTCTATCCCTGCATCAATATTTTTTAGTCTGATTAGATAGGTATGTTAATATCAGATGTATTTGTATATTGGATATCATGATACTACATTGTTTTGTGGACTTACAATCCTTTTTTGTTCAAGAAGCACTGGTGGAATCTAGTGTAGACAGAAATTATCTAATTTTCTTGAACACAGAATTGGCAACACCTGATATAGTTGTGAATGTGAATCAGCAATATTGATGCGTGTACTAGGATTTTGGATGGTTTTAATTATAGTGTAGTTACATTGTACAGTGCTGTTATTTTAAATCTAAGAAAAACTAATTATTTTGCTTTTGTCATTTTCTGCCATTGTTATCATCATTCACTTACATTAATATTAACAGAGAGAGCTCAATGAAGTAGAGTGGGATGCCATCTTCGTGGACGAGGTTCATAGGATCAAGGTACAACTTATTTACATTGTATCTTATTTGTGGGCAAAACAATTAATAACAGTCAATTTCGTAATATATACAATATTAAATAATATGTGCAATTTTAAATACTTGACCTTCGTCGTCCATACGATTGACATGGTTAAATTTACCTCGCAGTACACACTTAAAAGATAAAAGTGCTTTTATTTACTAAGGTTTTTTTGAAAATTGCAGTTAGTTAGCTTAAAAAAACCCTTTAGTAGTGCTTAATATAAACTTGTGCCAAGTTTCTGTATGAACTTTGATTGAGCTTAAGTGAATTTTTCCTCGACAGGGATTGAAGGCTCAAGTAACAAAATCCTTGAGAAAGTTAAAGTGTATGAGGAGATTTGGACTGACGGGAACAGCACTACAGAACAGTATGTTAGAGCTATGGAGCATACTGGACTGGTCAGTAACAGTAGGGTGTGACCTTATAATTACAGGATTTAGATCTCAGTAACCTCCCTTGAATATCAGTAAATATTTCTGTCAAGTAGTCTCACTTGAATAGCACTACAACATTATTTCTGTGGCTAGGCTGCCTCTGTTATCATAGTATTATTCTCATGGACTCCCATAAATGCTGTTACATTATTTTCTGTGTGTTGTCTCCCTTTAATTACTATTCTTACGTAATTCCTGTTTAAATAGTGGTCTTCATTCAATACTAACTGGTAAATCTTTTTCTTTTTGTGAATATCATAATGCACCTGGATATTTCATGCTTTTCGCGATTTTCTCGGGTCGATGACCTTAATGTCATCAGGAAATAGTGAGCATGTGGTTGTAATGACTTATTATATACATGAAAAGGCATACAAGATGTTTGAAAATAGATTGTAACCTACATCTAATAGTTTTGTTGAGAATTTGTTTAACAAAATACTCTTACTTGTTGTTGCTCAATATGATGTAACGAAGCCTAGTCATCTTACTATGTCACTTTCAATGGCGACTATCCTGTCTCTGTGTTAAAACACAGCAAAAATTTAGTCCCTTCACACGTCAGAGCTGCGTCTTTCGATAAGCATTGCACATTTTATCACATTTGAATATCTTTATGTTGATCTATTTTAAGGGCCCAGCCTGGATGCCTTGGACCGTTGTCGGATTTCAAGGAAGAATACGTAGACCCCATAGAAAAGGGACAGAAGAAAACCACAACAAAAAGAGAGCTGGCTTTTGCAAGAAAAAGTAACAGTTTCTTTTGTTTTGTGATATTTATTTGTTATTTTGCAATACTGCTACTTAATATTACAAGATAATTACTCGATGACAAGTATAATTCATATTTCATAGGAATTCAAATTGTCAACTTGTAGTTAAAGCCAGGACTATTGATGTCCTAGAAGGGTAGAAGTGAGGTGCTTTATTGAAAAATAAGGAGCTGATCATTCGCTAACAATTTTACTTTCTGTAAGATCACACTTTCTTGACAACGGAAGGGAAACTATAATCACCCAAACGTTCTATCACAGTATTTTGGAGGTTATCATTGAAATCAATAATAGTAGTTTGTTGTTCAACAGTTGTCATGGTAACAGTTATCCAACATTTTTCATTATTGTGTATAGAATAATGTTCAGTGGTATATAATATATTGTTAGTATTAGTGTAATAGCCATTGTTAAAAGGTGTATATAATACATTGAAGAAAACCAAGAGTTTGGAGAGAGGCGAAGCAAGATGTTACTACGAAGGACAAAAGATATAATATCAGACCAGCTCCCCAACAAAGGTTAGCAACAAAGTGTTCAGACACCTCAGGAAAGGCATTTTTAGGAAGAGCTTTTGAAGGAAATCAACAATCAACATTTTCAGAACAAAATCTATTACAGTTGACATGCTATAACTCAACTAAATTGAAATAAGTTTTTAAAATCTTGTTGTTAAACTGAAGAATAGGTGTCTACTATATATAGCCAAGATCTGTCATTCATATTCCCTTTGAAACAGATCTGTAACACCCGTTGACTCAGACCTGTGAGTAATTAGTGACTCAGACTTGTGTGTGACATTCGTTGACTCAGACCTGTCTGTAACATCTACTCACTGAGACCTGTCTACAACATCCATTGACTTGGACCTGTGTGTAACAGCCATTGACTCGGAACTGTCTGAAACACCAACTGACTCAGACCTGTGTATAACATCCATTGACTCAGACCTGTGTGTAACATCCATTGACTCAGACCTGTGTGTAACGTCATCCATTGTCTCAGAACTGTGTGTAACGTCATCCGTTGACTCGGAACTGTGTGTAACGTCATCCGTTGACTCAGACCTGTGTGTAACATCCGGTGACTCAGACTTGTGTGTAATATCCATTTACTCAGATCCTATCTGTAACACCAACTGACTCAGACCTGTCTGAACCATCCATTGACCAGCATCTGTCTGTTGCCCCATTACTAAAACCTGTCTGTAACATCAGTTGACTCTGATCTGTCCATATCACCCATTGACTCGGATATGTTGTTCTCACACTCATTGACTCCCACCATATGTCTCACACTCATTGACCTGCGCCTATTTATCCTGTTTCCAGATGACAACATAGTGTTCTGTAAGCTGACAGACTTCCAGACATCCGTTTATCAGGCAGTTCTTGGCCACCCTGGGATGAGGTTCGTGTTGGGTATGGATCAGCCGTGTGACTGTGGAAGTGATGTCATCAAGGGACGCTGTCACAATGTCAGTGAAGACTTAAATGTCAACTGTGATTGGTTCATTTGATTTGACATTTATTTGCTCAAACATCAAATAGTTTCCCATCATCCAAATGCTAACAAATACATGTTTTGTCTTTTCTCAATTGTTCCCTTGAAACTTGTGACAGAAGAAACAAAATAGTCTTCCAGCAATACAATATCTCACATAAAATTGATATTGTATACATTTTTGTGAAAGGAGGGAACTTTTACAAACAAGACACATGTTTAGCTATAAGACTAGTCTTAATACTGTAACACTAAACAACTAATTGGATGTTTTTTTGTAAAATTGACACGCTTACCTAATACTAATAATGAAATATCAAATTATGTGGTTTTAGACATGTCAACTAAGATTTGTAATATTTATTGTACTGTGATCATGGTGTTAACCCATTCACCCCTAAAGTCGCATTTGAACTTTACCAAATCAAAGACTGGGCAAGTCCAGTCTAAATATGTAGGGGTGAATAAGTTATACGTTACAATCGACTTTGAATATGATACGTATGGCATTGTTTATCATATCATTGACTGTGTTTGTATTTTTTCCTTTTGACAAATTTTACAGAAGACCCCTGATGGCCTCTCTACCAGACAACTGCGATTCACATTCATGCACATCCTGTTGAAGATAGCTAACCATGTGGCACTGTTAGTTTCCTCTAGAGAGTCCAATAATCAGCTTACAGAATTCTCTAAAGAGGTCACCAAGTATATTTGTGACAAGTTCCCAGAGTTCTTCAGTGAAACCAGAGAGGCCGCCTTCCGTACCTTGTCCGACCCAAAATACTGCGGCAAGATGAAGGTACCTGATCATTTAGCTGTAAAGTCAAACCTGCTAGAATGGCCACCTCTTATAAGAGACCACCTATGTTTATAATAATGTAATAATACTGGACGCAGACAAATGCCTCTATCCAGATCAGATGTATCGTCAGCCTCTAGTGAATAAGTTCATGATTGTAAAAACTTTCTGGTTGTTCTCAGTGCTTATCCAGCGGGGCTTCAAATGTTTTTTTATTGTTGATGATGCGACAACGTGATTTGGCAGGGAAATTCAATGGTTGACCACTCCTTCTTTAAAGGAGAACTTTTTTGAGATCAATTTAGACATTCTTTTTCAAGTTGAAGAGACCACTTTTAATGTTCCCGTTGCAGTTAGTTGTTTTAATATTAACTGCACCTGTATAAAGAGACCACCTGTAATATGTGACCACTTAATGGACTTCCCCAAGGTGGTCTCTAAATACAAATGTACAGGTTTGACCTTATATACATGTATATATAAATATATATGTTATAGTTTGTCACTCCTCAGGAACCTCTTTCTTGGGTTTTAAAGAACAGATCAGCATATCTGCATGTATTATAGTTAATATGTAATGAGGGTGAAAAGTGTTGGTAAAAAGGATGTTTTATCCGAGTCAATTATATTTTCAACATTTAAGAATCTTGATGAAGACTTTTGAAAAGTTTTTAATCCAGGAAAACTGTCATTACACCATTGATGTGATAGAATTGGGGTTTATCGTTTTGAATACTTGCAAAAATATGTAACTATAATGTAAGATACTAATGTTATTGGCTATAGAAGGTTATAAACGCTATTGTTTCAAGGATATTGTAAATGCTTGTAATGAATTTAGTTGTGATAGCTTAATTATGATACATATATAATGAAAATTTGACTTTTGACCTTTTGCTAGATCCTTAAGGGGCTGCTGTCAGTATTCAATAAAGACCACAGTAAGGTGCTTCTCTTCTCCTACAGCACAAGGGTGAGTACTTGAGTATTACTGGGTTAACTCCAAAAAATATAACGGGTGAGTCTAGTAAGTCCAAAATCCACGATAATCCAGGGGTTAGGTCACTTTTGCTCTCTGCACCCCTGGCTGGAATATGTCATAACAAAATTGAAGGTCACACAACACTAGCTATTCGATTGGTTTCAGGAAAATAAAACCTGACTAATTGCTTAGGCTGAAACTTGGGAATGTCCTTTGAAGATTACAGAAAAGCGACACCCGACTTCAGAGCAAGTCAATTTTACTGTTACGCAACTGACAGATTCTTTTGATGTACATCAAAGGATCAAACTAATGTTCTCATCCACAAGGTGGTGCACACTGAGCCTTCAAGTTTGCTATGACATTTTCGGGGGTGCAGAGAGCGAAAGTGAGCGCTACCCCTGGAGTATTAAGGATGAGTAAGTCCATTCATCATTTTTTCTGTCTCAGTTCTTATAAGGGCCATAATCTCTGAATGAATAATTTTAAACTACATAGATGAATGGCTGATAAGTTGAAGTGATTCAGATTTCCCCCTCTCCCCTAGCCTCCCAAAGAAATTTAAATGGAATAATGACTTCTTTTATATTGTGTATCAGACTATAACTGTGCCAAATGTAAAACAAAATCCCACAACTACTGGACTAGGTGTTTTTTTTCTCTCTCCTTAAGTAAACATAAAAGGAGTTTGTAAACATTTCAACCGGCATGTGAGCAACACCTTGGACATGCTTTTATTAGTCATTGCTCTGATAATGATGTCATTTAACCATGATCAACACTAGCATAGCCATAGTGCCATCATTATTTGTGGAAATTGTTTCCCTGACTTGAAATTGGAATCGCATGTTTTCCAGTGAAATAAATGGTTTTCCGGGCATTATAGGATTATTTACCGCCATTTTGGCCCTTTATGATGAGGGCAAATTTATCATAACAGCAAGTATAAGTAAACAGCATGATAAGCAAAGTAACTTAGTGTAAAGAGGGAAATGAAAACTGCGAATATGGATTTTACCAGCAGAGGGTGAAAGTTTGACTGACCGAAAATTTCCCAGTGTACAGTAGTTGCTTTGGCAGTTTAAATGTTAACTGATAACTGTTAATTGTGAAGATTTATCGCGAACTAGGTACTCGACATCCTGGAACAGTACATGATGACCACAGGCTACGAGTATCGTAGGCTAGATGGCAGCACCAGTGCCAAGAAACGCATGGACCTGGTTCGCGAGTTCAACAAAGACCCCTCAATATTTATCTTCCTCATTTCTACAAAGTAAGTATGAAGGTATTGATCTGTGCTTCTCTACCTTTATTCTCACTAAGCAATGCATTCAGGTTTGAGTCTAAGGTTAAATATTTATAAAAATGCTCTGGTATATATGTAATTACTATTACAGAAATCAGTAGAAGGATTTTTTTATAAGTTTTTGACAAGATATATGAAACACTGAAAAACTATGTTTCATTAAACAAATAAGAAAACCCACTTTCTTATGGATCCAGGGTCACATTTACGTATCCCAGTTGAAACGGTTCAGGTGGCGCAGAAATAGTCTGTGATAAACTAACACACTTGGAATGAACTGTAGGCAGAGCTAAAAAATGCACAAATGAATAACTATATATCGAGAATAATTTTTCCTCCTTTCACACTTCCACTGATTTGTATAATGTAACCTGTACATGTGAATCTACTTTGTTTTATAAAGAAATAACGCAAACTAACAATAGTCTGTGTTTTAGTTTTGTTCAAGCACGTCTGGACCCATCAATATCTATGTGCTGAATATTGCTGAGGTCAGCCTAGATTCAGATTTGAGTCTGTAGTTTTCTTTTCAGGTTCAGCTAGAAAGGGGTCCAAGGGTTAAACTGTGCTTTGTTGTATTGAGAATTGTACCTATGTTACTAAGGGTTGAACGTTGATGTACTTTATTGTACTAGCTGATCACTGTACTTAGATAATAATAATAAAAAATTGAGGTTATAGGGCCTTTGTAACTAGCCAATATCTTTCTCAACTCCCAGGGGACCCTACAGCTGCTGCTGCCATTTCGGCGCTCACAGCTAGCATTCTACAATTCTTGCACTACCCAACCACATACTCATTTACAGCTAAGTAGACTGGAACAAGCAGAGTAAAGTATCTTGCTCAACAACACAACACAGTGCCGTGACGAGAGTCGAACTCGCAACCCTTCGGTTACGAGCCCTGCATCCTACCACTAGGCTACCGTGCCTCCTGTGGGTGGTATTTTGTCGTGTATGGAATTGTGCTTTGGTGTACTGAGAGTTGTCCATGTCATATTTGATTATTTTCAGAGCTGGTGGACTCGGCCTCAATCTCACCGGTGCCAACAGAGTGGTGATTTTTGACCCCAACTGGAATCCAACCCACGACCTCCAGGCTCAAGACAGGTATGCATATCATGCTTGATATTAGATATCATATCAAGAATTCTTTTAAATAATTAAACATGTTTTGTTCAAATTTGTTGATCCCACCAAGCAGATATCTGATTTCCAAATGAAAGTTTGAAACGTGCCTTGATTTCAATGTGCATACTATGACAAAGAAGGAAAATGCACTTGGTGATTACTGCCTGGTTAAAGAGCGTTTTGATTTGTTTAAATCATGTGTGGTAAGAAAGAAAATATGCATGGCCAGACCAGAGTGTGAACCCGGGACATATCAATTAAGCTACCTGGTTACAATGTACCTGCGCTCACCCAGTCCAGTTCCGCTACATATCTCTCCTTTTTCTAAGTCTTTGCCCCAAAAGATAACAATATTTATAACAAAGGTTCGAGTATCCCCTTGTCAAGCATTCACTTAGTACTGGAAACAAGGGTTGGTCATAGGCACCGAATGTAGTAGGAAAGGAAAAACTCACGGCCAGACGGGAGTTCAAACCCGGGACCCTCCAAACTCTAACGAATGCTCTACCAATTGAGCTAAATGGTAGCCGGTGATCGACCCAGTTCAGTTACACCACATTTGAATTAAACAGTACTGTTACAGTATCTGTAAGGTATGTTATAGAAATGTATGTCTGTCTGTAGGGCGTATCGTATTGGTCAGCGAAGAAATGTCCAGGTGTACCGCCTGATCTCAGCAGGATCTATCGAGGAGAACATGTACCTGAGGCAGGTGTACAAACAGGTAATGTTTTTTTCTTTATTGCTGTTTATTAGGACAGTAGATAAGTTAAGATTATATGTTCAAACACAAGGTACACATATCTGCTACAGTCTATTTAAAAGTCTTGACAAAAATTGTTGAAAACTAATAAATGCTGAAAAGTTATTGATTTTCAGTATACAGTATATACTTAACCACTTTTGTTTATTGTGACCCAAACGGTTTGACCAGTTGGACCAGAGTTGTTCGTTTATGAAATAAGGTAGAACCTAGTAATCTGATGCTGCTTTTAAGCGAGTCTTGACAAAGCCTTGCAAGGCCTGATTAAACAGTCACAGGTCCGCCAGGATTTATACCTGAAAAAATTACATTTAAATACAGACAAACTGGTTGTTCCGCATAAACAAACAGGCCTCTGTATACTCCATATCTTTTGGTAGATCTGAGCCACATTGTTGAAAACTTGATTACCATGTACATGTAGCTTTATTTCAAGATTATTGAAAGTATCGAAAATTCTTACCTTCATTCTTGTTTGTTTCAGCAATTGGACAGTGTCGCCGTAGGAACTATGAACGCGAAGAGATACTTCAATGCCATTTCTGGTGACAGCGACCAGAAAGGCGAACTCTTTGGTGTGAAAAACATGTTCAAGCTCCACAGCGGAGACCGATGTTTAACTATGGATATTCTTCAGGTAAGAATGGTTTACTGTACCTGTTCATTTCGGCTATACTATCATCGTCACAAGACATCCTCAGTCAACCCATAGATGACTGACACTTTTCTTGTATCATAAAAAAAAAAAAAATCAAGTTGTGAAACAAGCTACCTATATTAACTTTTATGTAGCACTATTGTTGGCCTACTGAACTACTTTGGTGAAAAATTTGGTTCTTAATTTATTTATTACAACACTTGAACTAGTCCACCAGTCTCTAGACTCCATCTTGACTAATAAAATAAAAATCATTTGATTTCTGTGAAATTTGATAGGATTTTCCACATGCAGTAGTTGGGCAGGTGTGTCTGGGGTGTTGTTGTGATGAGTTTGTACAGAGTGATGTCCCTTTTGTATACATACAGTTGTGGCAGGATTTGATCGTAAATAGGATTACGGTCGCCTTCTAGCTTCCAGCTAGAGGGAATTTTCCTTTAGCTCAGTGGTAGAGGGTCTGACTAGGAACCTGGAGATTGAGGGTTCGCTCCCCGGAGGAAGCACACTTTTCTCTTTCTTGTTACAAATGGTGTCCTTGCCCTTCCTGTGGTGACAGGGAGTTAGAACCTTGGTTATGGTGTTCGAGGGCAAACACATTTAAAAAGGGGGGAGTAGTGTGTCAGGTTTTAATTGTAAATAGGATTACGATCACCTTCTAGCTTTCAGCTAGTGGGAATTTCTCTTAAGCTCAGTGGTAGAGCGTCCGACTAGGAACCTGGAGATCAATGGTTTGATCCCCGGTGGAAGCACACTATTCTCTTTCCTGTTACATAGGAAAATGGCATTATAAAAACATAAAGTGTTTTTTTTCGTTTTCTCTCATTGTACTTTGATCACATTTGTGATATAACAGTAGTTCTGTATAAGTTTAGCTGACGGATTGAAAAAATACAAAACAGTATTTAAAATTTTCTATGAGAAGACATGAAAGTATATATATCCAAATTGTTTTTGATAGAGAAATACCAACCTGGAGATGGGGCTGGCTAAGTATGACTTGGCCAAATACATTCCCCCTGTTGACACTCCAAAAGAGACGGTAGATGACTCTGAATGTGGAGAGGACATATCCGATGTTAGTGATGAGGAAACTGGCGACGATGTGATGCAGGTTGAGTCGCCAGGAGAGATGGAGCTAGATAATTCAGATGAAGACTTGTCAAGTAACTGCAACAAAATGGAAGCCAGATCTGTTAATCGAGGTACAGAGAAGTTGATCTGCGTATATTAATGTTGTATGATATAAAAAAGAATTTAATGTTAAAAATTCTTGGTCACCATTCTATATTTAACCTTCGGAATTATTCCACAAGACTTTGTTCTGAAGTCTGTATCATTTTGAGCGGATAAAATTTGTACTGTGGCAGATTTTGATTGTACATAGGATTATGGTCGCCTTCTAGCTACACCCTGGAGGGAATTTCCCTTGAGCTCAGAGGTTGAGCGCCTGACTAAGAAGTCTGCGATTGGAGTTTCGATCCCCAGCTAGTGGAATCACATTAGTCTCTTTACCGTTACAAATTGTGTCTGTGGCCCTCCCTATGGTGACAGGGAGTTAGAACTTTGGTTGTTGTAGTGCTTAAGGGCAAACACACTTAAAAAGGGCGTTGTATTTCAGCAGATTTTATTGTACATCTAGAATTACGGTCGCCTTCTAGCTCAGTGGTTTATACCTGGTAGAAGCACACTACTCTTTTTCATGTTACAGTACTATGCATAGACATGTTCAAATGTTACAAGGTAGAACCTTCCTTTTCATCACAAATATGACAATTAGTTAAATGTCTGATTTCTTTGACAAAGCCTATGACCCTTTTGGTATATTGAAGAATATTTCCATCCATAAAAGTTTTCTTTAAAGCCCCAAGATCCAACCAGTCTAAAGAAGTTATTACATAAAGTATAGACTTGTACTGAACATCTTTGTGAATCTCTTCTTACCTTACAGACACAACCAAGAAAGACAATTCAAAAGTAGTGAAAGTGAAGTCCAGTAAGTCCAAACCAACAAAGAGGTCGAAGATTCATCAAGATCTACAGAGCGGTCAGTTTGACAGTGTGGATGGTGACCGTGGTCAGATACCCAGTTCTAATCCCAGCTTCTCCTCTGTTGGGGCAGTGTTTGGTAGGTAGCATTATCTTAATAGTACTGAATCATAAATTCTCATTTAAATGTCCTGTATAGCTTTTACGACCCCAAATAGCTCTGTTAGCAGAAATCCCTGCTCAACAGCTAAGTAGGGGTGTTAGAGCCTTTTGAACTGCTTAGTGTTCTTTTACAATGGACAGGACTTGGGAGATGGATCTGGATTTGGTACATGTATGCTAAGAGATGTTCATCCCAATCACTGATTCCAAAACGAACACACTGTAATAGTATCCAAGTTTGCAATTAATATTGTCGGGAACTTCATAATTAACATTTTCTATGAATAAAATGATGAAAGAAAGACCTCTTATTTTAGGGCTACATATTTGTCTTCAAGGTGAAACCTGAATTCTAGTATCCCTCATCATATTCATAAAGACCAATCATTTCAAAATGATTATTTGCATGAATGAAATATTACAACAGCTCACTAGGTGTTTTATAAATTCCTTAACTATTTCTCACTTTCATTTTTGTGGTATATTTCTCACCTTTATTTTTGTGGTATATTTCTCACCTTTATTTTTTGTGGTATATTTCTCACCTTTATTTTTGTGGTATAGTTCTCACCTTTATTTTTGTGGTATATTTCCCACTTTTATTTTTGTGGTATATTTCTCACCTTTATTTTTGTGGTATATTTCTCACCTTTATTTTTGTGGTATATCTACAGAGAGATGTGGTGTTGTCCATGTTCACGAGAATAGGAAGGTCATCGGAAGCAGCAAGGCAGAGGACCACATGACAAAATGTGCCATACAAGACGTGTATGAATTAAATCAAAATTCACAAATCCCGGCGGCTTACTGTGCACCATACTCTAGCGTAAGTCCAGAAACTGTCATTGAATAATTACATCTGTTCTATAACATATTAAACCAAAAATGAATATGATTAATTAGAATATTGGCTATTGAGGTACTGTTTACAGTTGGTCCAATCGTCTGTTCTCCTGTCCATCCTGCATGCTTTCCTCAATATCTTTCCTTTTATAATGAGATTTCATCAAAATTTGTGGCTTGATGAATACTGAATGCTAGGAAATGTTTGCAGAGTAATATTAGTGTCCTTCACTGGTAAAATTAGTTTTCACAAAGTCTTATTTATGCCGTTTACCTGTCAGTTCTATATATGGTATATGTTGTGTGCTTATTTTCACTGTCCTGATAAATTTGCCCTCTTTACGGAGGGCAAAAAAGGCCAAAGAAAGTTAAACTGGGACGAAAATTTCCCAGTATACAATAGGTTCATGTTATTGTGTTTACAGGAACTGAGTGGTTGATTCTTTGAAGACAGACTGTTTATATTAATTTATAAAAAAGATCTGATACTTTGACTAGTTTGAGGTTGAATATTGTCATTAAAGTTTGTAGGTTCACAAAATCTGCATATTTGAAGAAATCTGCATACCAACTGTCATTTTCTGTACTTTGATTGGTGGAAGCTTTCTTCAAAATAGTCTTCCTTACTAAAGTTTCACCAATGTTGGTATAGTTGTATCATGCCATTTAAGGATCCCAGTACCACTGCCAAAAACTGTAGCTAAGTATTAGAAACGGTTTTCCCGGCATGACTTTAATCTTTGATAAAACATTTCTGAAAAGAAAACCATACCTTTGGGGACTTGAATGAGAGATAATGAAGGGGAAATAAACAAAATATAAAATAACAACAGACCGGGATTCGAAAACTTACACTTAAGATTGGTAAACTATCACTCTAACTAATTGAGCTACCTGGTCAACGGAAGTGGCCCAGCCAAACTGTGCTACAGTTATATCAGGGATCCTTAAGGAATAAACACAGTGCAGTGCAGTGGTACAGGATCCTTAAGGGGAGGTTACTGTATATAGGAATAAACACAGTGAAGTGGGACAGGGATCCTTAAGGGGAGGTTACTGTATATAGGAAAAACTACAGTGAAGTGGGACAGGGATCATTAAGGGGAGGTTACTGTATATAGGAATAAACACAGTGAAGTGGGACAGGGATCCTTAAGGGGAGTTTACTGTATATAGGAAAAACTACAGAGCAGTGGGAGAGGGATCCTTAAGGGGAGGTTACTGGATATAGGAAAAACTACAGAGCAGTGGGAGAGGGATCCTTAAGGGGAGGTTACTGGATATAGGAAAAACTACAGAGCAGTGGGAGAGGGATCCTTAAGGGGAGGTTACTGGATATAGGAAAAACTACAGAGCAGTGGGACAGGGATCATTAAGGGGAGGTAACTGTATATAGGAAAAACTACAGAGCAGTGGGAGAGGGATCCTTAAGGGGAGGTTACTGGATATAGGAAAAACTACAGAGCAGTGGTACAGGGATCATTAAGGGGAGGTAACTGTATATAGGAAAAACTACAGAGCAGTGGTACAGGGATCATTAAGGGGAGGTAACTGTATATAGGAAAAAACACAGTGAAGTGGGACAGGGATCCTTAAGGGGAGTTTACTGTATATAGGAAAAACTACAGAGCAGTGGGAGAGGTATCCTTAAGGGTAGGTTACTGTATATAGGAATAAACACAGTGAAGTGGGACAGGGATCCTTAAGGGGCGGTTACTGGATATAGGAAAAACTACAGAGCAGTGGTACAGGGATCATTAAGGGGAGGTAACTGTATATAGGAAAAACTACAGAGCAGTGGGAGAGGTATCCTTAAGGGTAGGTTACTGTATATAGGAATAAACACAGTGAAGTGGGACAGCGATCCTGAAGGGGAGGTTACTGTATATAGGAAAAACTGCAGTGCAGTGGGACAGGGATCCTTAAGGGGAGGGTACTGTATATAGGAAAAACTACAGTGCAGGGGGACAGGGATCCTTAAGGGGAGGTTACTGGATATAGGAAAAACTACAGAGCAGTGGGAGAGGTATCCTTAAGGGTAGGTTACTGTATATAGGAATAAACACAGTGCAGTGGGACAGGGATCCTTAAGTTGTGACCTCATTGATGCATGCATCAGGAGGACTAGATTATGTTTGGATAAGCAGAATTTGTGCTTATTTGATTCTGTACATGTAATGTAATACACATATAAGTGCATTATGAATACATGTATTAATATTGTGCAAAGTCCCGTTAAAAAATATTGGATTATGACTGAGCAGAATAAAGTTCAATATTATTAACTTTTCATTGATTTTGAAGAAAAAAATTGATGTTTAAATTTTGAGTTTCTTTTTATAATTCAAGGTTGATTTTCAACAGATTAAAAAGCCATCAGCCAGTATCAACCAGATATCTCAAATTTTATGATTATGACATCACAATTGTAATGATGTCATGCGCATCACTCAAATTTATGGTCTCATAAATCACACCTGCCTTTGGTAGGTTTTGAAAGTGGTAATGCAGAGCAAATGTAAATATATATATGTGTCTTACTTCATATTCAAGTGCATAACTTCACATGGGGACATTGATCAATGGAATTAATTTCATTTTAATGCAGTCGTCATCAGAGGAAGAAACTCCACCTCCGAAAAATAAGGGTCGAGGAAAGAACAAGTCAACTGTCAGCCCTAACACTGCCAGAGTTGAAGTTATTGGTAATTCAAAGGTTCTGATTGGTCAGACCCCTAGAGGGATACGGCAGTAAGTATCACAGTCCTGATTGGTCAGACCCTTACAGGGATACAATATAAAGTATCACAGGTCCTGATTGGTCAGACCCCTAAAGGGATACGACAGTAAGTATCACTGGTCCTGATTGGTCAGACCGCTAGAGGGATACGACAGTAAGTATCAAAGGTCCTGATTGGTCAGACCCCTAGAGGGATAAGACAGTAAGTATCACAGGTCCTGATTGGTCAGACCCCTAGAGGGATACGACAGTAAGTATCGCAGGTCCTGATTGGTCAGACCCCTAGAAGGATACGACAGTAAGTATCACAGGTCCTGATTGGTCAGACCCCTAGAGGGATACGACAGTAAGTATCACGGGTCCTGATTGGTCAGACCCCTAGAGGGATACAACAGCAAGTATCACAGGTCCTGATTGGTCAGACCCCTAGAGGGATAAGACAGTAAGTATCACAGGTCCTGATTGGTCAGACACTTAGAGGGATATGACAGTAAGTATCACAGGTCCTGATTGGTCAGACTCTTAGAGGGATATGACAATAAGTATCACAGGTCCTGATTGGTCAGACCCCTACTAAGTGTCACACATTCAAGAGTGGAGAGTATCAAACATCCAAGGTATAGATAGGTACAATCATGTAAATGTATACAACAGTAAGTATCACAGGTCCTGATTGGTCAGACTCTTAGAGGGATATGACAAGAAGTATACCAAACATATAAAGGTATACAACAGTAAGTATTACAACAGTGGAGAATAACATCTAGATTATAACTACAGTAAAAAAGATGTAATGCCCATTGATTTTGCACATTAGACAACATAATTCATTTCCAACCATATCTGTACAGTAGCTTTTCATCTTCACTTGTAAACTTCATGGACAAGTCGCTATATGCAAACGGAAAAAAAACCACTGTGGTATCCAGGTGGTTATTCATCACAAACAAGAATAATTGACTTTCATTTAGCTATCTTCATAGTCATTGACAAAACTTTGGGTAAGTTGGAGGCTGATATTTAGACAATACCTATAAGACTTGTGTGATATCAATTAGAACTTATGTATGGATTAATAATTAACCAAAGAAATATCAAAAACAGATCTAAATTAACCATGTATGACATGTATACATTCAATTTATCTGCATTAATATACTTTAACACAACATTTTAAAATTTGTTGCAGACGACAGTTCCAGCAGATGGCCGGGCAGAAGGCACTAGTGGACTTCGCTCAGGAAGTGTTGCTAGGGGACCCTTATTCTAGGACGAAGATGCTGAAGGAGTTTCATACGAAGGAAAACCCAGATCTGCATAAAATCTTTAAGAAATCTCAGCAGCAGCAGCAGTCATCTTCGAACAACGGTACAGTATACTGTATAACAGAATATTTTCGCGGGGATGATATTTTTTTGCGATTTCGCAGGTCAATAACGTGATCGCGAAAAATATGATCCGCAAAATAATGTGACAAGCTTAAAAATGAGCGCAATGAGAAACTTCTTAACTGTAATGTTGTCATGAAATAGTGATTATGTGGTTGTAATGGTCCCTATACATCAAGAAGAGTACAAGATGGTTAAAAATTGACTATATATCGCACATCTTATAGTTTTATTGATGATTGATTAACAAAATACACTTATTAACTTGTTGTTGCTCAATATTCTGTAATGAAGCTATTAATTCACTTGACTATTTGACGCTTCATTTGATGAGACTCTCGTCTCTGTGCTAAACCCACAAACATTTAGTTCCTTCTCATGTTTAGATCGCAAAAATAAAATCTCTGTAATGATCATTTTCTAATTTTGGGTCGAAAATGTGAAAATTGAAGGACGTGTAACTAGTGCGTTATATGGTAATTGTCTTGTGTACACGATGTTAAGTATGATTAGGATGGTCATTCACCCTTACAATGCACTCTCCTTAACTTCATTGTTGTTCTAAGTTAGAAACTGAAATTTTAAATATTGCATTTTAAAAGTAATTTTTCACAGAACCTCTCTCTGATGATATAAAGACCATTTTTCATGCATAGATATTTTGTTTCTAGATTGACATTAATGGTATATATTTTTTGTGTGGGGATGGGCATCGTTGTTTCTGATTATGGGCTTGCATTGTATCCCTGGTTAAAACAAGAAAACCATGACAGACTTTATACAATTTTCAAACATTTCATTTTCTTTCCAATGAGAAATGTACAATTTAATGTTACTTGGAATTAGTTTTTCTTTCCAATGAGAAATTTACAATTTAATGTTACTTGGAATTAGTTTTTCTTTCCAATGAGAAATTTACAATTTAATGTTACTTGGATTTTTTCTTTGTAGAACCCTCATACAGAAGTAAATCTTCTAAAAAACACAGAAGAGTGAAAGACAACCCTACTTTAGGGGTCAACTACATGTCAGATAGTGAATCTCTAGGAACAAAGATATTGGTACGAACCAGCAGCCGGGAAAGTGACCCATCAGGCAGCTTAGAAATTGGCAGGACGGTCAAAAAGAGAAAAGTGAATGCATCTATGACAACCAGAACACGACTGCCCCAAAAACGCAGTTATAGTAGTAGTAGTAGAACTGTGATTCATGGGTTAGCTATGTCTCCAACGTGGTCAGTTCAGATTTCAGATGAAGAGGTGGGGGAGGAGCATGAGGAGGGGGAGGAGCATGAGGAGGGGGAGGCACCAAGGACTGGACAAAAAGGGCCTCATTCTACTGAACTTCTGGAAGAAATCGGTTTAGATGCAAAGAGCAAGGTGTCTAGACACACGGATGATGTTAATCTAGACATGACTGTTTACGAAGACATAGACGATATATTTCTTGTCGATGTGAAGTCCTCCAAATCGGTGAGGAAACCTCCACCGGGTAAGGGAAGAGAGAGGGAAACCGTCGCTGGTAAAGTTAGTGACAGGAGTGCTACCCCAGGTAACACAGCAGACAGTGAACACCCAGGCTTGGTGACAGAGTCAAGTGTTCATCTCCAAAATGATAGCACTCTCAAGGACGATAGTTTTGACTGCTTTAGTGACCCGCTCAAATGGAAGAAGAAAAAGAAAGCACTGCCACAGACAGGGGTGGACAAGCTCATCTCTGAAGGAGATGCTGACTTCTTCAGCCTCTTTGAAAGAGGAAAGATGAGGAAGAAAGACACAGTCTTACCTCCTGTGGAAATAAAAGATGACAGTAAAGGTTTGGCAGAACAGACCCCAAGTCTCTTCTGATATCGTCAGTATCACTTAATTGAATCAAAACAATTTTGTTTGTTGGTGTTTTTGATAATGTTCGATTTACTGATAATTTTCCAGTGTTGCTAGTATTGATATTTGATATCAGTGAGAGGTTTAGCTTTGTGAGGCAAATTGCTTTAAATGTGTTTGATTTGAATTTCTCCATCTGCATAGAGAACACATTCCGAATTTTCAACCTACTCTTAATTAATAAGTACATGCATTTTGTGAAGCTTATGATGCTACTAAATTGTGTTATTAAAACAGGTCAGTGTGTTAGGATGGTATGTATTGTATGAAACCTGTTGATGGTAAATACTGATTGATCTGAGATGAGCAGTGATATATATGCTTCAACAAATCCCATTTGCGAAGTTAGCCGAGATTACGTATCACCATGAGATGTGTTGGGGTGAAATGCTAAAGCATCGGTATCCCAACTTACACCTTAACTCATTCACCCCTGAAATTTCATAATGAACTATTCCAACCTTTGAATTGGAAGAGTTCAAATGTGTCTTCAGGGGTCGAATTTGCTAAAATGTACCACCTGTGATATAATTTCTGACATTAAAAACAACTGCGCCCAAAGTGTAATTTAACAATGTATGATTATCAGCACCGCCAATTTTACATGTCATGTATGCGATTGTTTTTCACTGTTGAATTTGCCTGTCTTTTCAGAAGTGGAAAGGGCAAAAATGTATTGAAATCATCATTTACAGATTTACAGTTTTATTGAAGATATGTACAAAATATATGTAGAACTATTATGTTGCGACTAATTCACTGAGGTAAATAACATTCCTTATTATCATTGTCAGCTTCTTATTATGTCCCCATTATATCTTAAGAGCATGAGTTTGTGACTGATGTTGGTTTAATTGAAAACAATTAAACCATTAGTTTGTCAGTTTGATTTGTGACTGATGTTGGTTTGATTTTAAAAACAAACCATTAGTTTGTCAGAGTTTTGTAAATGAGAGGTGTTTATCTTAAGACCGAATTCAAGTTTGCCAGAGTTCATTAATTACATTTGTGTCATCTTAAATCCATTAGTTTGTCAGAGTTTGTGAATGGTGGGATTTTTAGGTCACCTGAATTTTGGCTCAAGTGACCTATTGCTATCCGTCTTTGTGCGTCGTCCGTCATTCGTTAACATTTTACATTTTCAACTTAAGCTGAAATACTGTCGAAGGGATTTTATTGATATACTCCATGGGTATGTTACTGACAACTCCCTGACCAAGTGCTGTTATTTTTCGGGTCAAGTCAAGTTTTACTTGTCCGATTTAACTGAAACTTGGTAGGAATGCTCAACTCATGGTCTTGAAAAAGTGCTGTTATTTTTTGGGTCGATCATAAATCCAATATGGCCCCCACGGCCGCCATTTAGAAAAAACTATTCAAACTTAACATCAAGTTCTACTTGGCCGATTTAACTGAACCTCGGTCTAGGAATGATCAACTCATGGTCCTGACAAACTTAACTTAACGTTATACTTAACTGTTTTTTTTTACTCAAATTGGTAGGGATGGTTGATATCATTATCTCAACTTCATATTTCAACAACGAAAATAAATACTGTAGGACTCAGGTGACCGTTAAGGCCCATAGGCCTCTTGTTATCTTAAAGACCGTAAGTTTGTCTGAGTTTGTGAATGGCGGAATTTTTATCTTAAAAACAGTTCAACCTATTTTATTTTGTCAGAGTTTTTTATGACTTTTGTTTTATCTCAAACTCATTAGTTGTCAGAGTCTGTCATAATATTTGTTTTATCTTAAATGTTCATGAATGATATTTTTCTGATGTTACTAACCTAATTTTTTATTTATTTTTTTATTTTTGTTTTTTTATCTTCAGCCATAAGTTGTCAAAAGTTTGTAAATAACATTTGTTTTATCTCAAAATAATATGCTATTTTGAGTTTATTAAAACATTTTTTTCTTTTCTTCAAAAATCATTACTTTGTCAGAGTTTGCGAATGACTTGTTTTATGTTAATACTGTAAGTTTATCAGTGGTTGTAATTAACTTCAAGTTTGAATGGTTTTTTCATATTGAAACTAATTATTACCATGATACATGTATAAATATCAACATTAACTGTTAAAGGGACGCAACTTTTGTGGTCTAGTCAACATTTTAATTAGTAAAAGCATGTACTTGTGACATAACCTGTCATATTGTAAATGGAAAGAAATATATATATTCTATAAATAAATATGCTAAACATGGTTTAATCTTCTGTTCTTTGTGCATGCTTTAACTTTTTCCAACACATTTAACAATGCATCTGGACGTTTTAGGGAAAATTTTCCAAAAAGGGATGCATTTTTATCAATATACCACTGAGGGGGTCACTAGGATCAAAATCGGGTATTGACAAGTTTGGGGCACTGCATCAAAATCTCTAAAAGTATATGTGTTCCAGTGTAGGAGAGCTCTTCTTTGACTTATCATATTGGGTCTTTCTTCGCTGAAGTCATTTGATCAATTTTTCACTAATTATTTTACACTTTCATTTGGGTGATTTCTCCATACTCTCCATACTCTCCATACTCCGTACCTCATGTATTTCTGGTGCGCTTATTTATAAAAATATGTGTTATTATCATAATTTGATTTACTAAATTTAGACATATTCTTATTGTAAGGGAGGATTTACATGGAGAGTCAGACATGGGTATCCATGAAAAACTACAAGGAGAATACGACCAGATGTGAAAACCAAAGTCTGCGTCGTTACCTTCAGTATTTCAGCTCTGAACGTATTACTGCTTATTCTTAAAGAAAAAATCCATTTTCTATTCTGAAACACATTTTTGAGCATTTTTACAAACCTATATTGGGGCGTACTAGAGTTTACCGAAACGCACGAAAGTCGTTTTTCGTGTCTACCTCATTGTCTGTAGGCCTTAGATATCTAATCATTTAAATTAGTCTGTTCTTTTGCGCCCGCTAACATTTGTCAGCTGTTGCCCATATGGTTTATTTTTATTTTTTTCATTTGTGACACTGTGGGCAGTTGTCCTGTTTTGTCTAATTAAACTCGATATTTGGGAAGGATTTAAAAAAAATTCAGTCGCCATTTTGTCGACAGACGATAAACAATAAACACTGACGTCATGCTTTATGTCAGATGTTTATTTCAATCAATCAAATCCGCCAATCTATCGACATCGCTCGTCACACATGAAATCAGTATTTGACAGATTAACAAACACTATCAAGTCACCTTCGCGGTAAGTTAAGTCGGACATTAATTCTGAATATAAGCTTGACAGGTTTTAGTAGATCTAGAGGTAAAATAGCAAGTCCGCTAGCAAATCTTCAAATACATAAAAAATAAATGCGGGTAACCTCATTCGCTAGTTTACGGTACATTAGCGGGGAAGGTTTTCGGAAGAGCGTTGGACAATATAATACACGCACGCACATAATCTATCGTCCAACAGTGCATGGTTATTTATATTACCAATGAAAAGTGCCGTTACATCACAAACATGGTATAGATTCAGTATTGAACCATAGTCACCACAAAGTATTTCCAAAAGTGACAGAGAAAATACTTCTATAATGGAAGACAGCATTTTTTTTTGTATATTTGCAAATTTCATATCTACTCAGAATTGCAAAGATTGCAGAGTGAACAAAATATTTCGGATATTTCAGGGATATTTTTTTTTTAATTTTTGTCAGGTTATTATTCCGCTTGAGCACGTGTAAATTGAATAGATTGCAAAGCCAAGACTAACGACATTTTTTTCAATTGTTAAAAAACCAAGTCCTTACAAATGGCACGTCTTCTATAACACTGGCACTATAACTCTAAACTGGAATGGAAGTATTATCTGTGAGTTTAAGAGAATACACAGTGAATACTATTTTCCCTTGGTTCAATTTCAGCCTGTTTAATCACCTCCAGATATTGATGTTCAACTGTCGAACTGAGAAATCATCTGAGGGGGTCGTCGCGTGATCGGGTGTAAATACAATACCATCAAGCATAACAGTGATACGGACGTTAAGGTTTGCGACAACTGTCGACAGGTGTATTCGGATTATAGCGGGACCTTCGAATTCTTGGACCAAACGACGAATCATTTCGGATTGACAAAGTAAAGACTTCTTAAATCATATATTATGCAGCATTGCCTGCTGCCGCTTATTGTCTCCTTTCCATCAAATAAGAACCAGATCCAGTTAAATGCGTTAGCAGAGGTACATCATGCGTATTCTGAACAGACTTTTTAGCAATGTGCTATGATTGATGACATTATATACATTTATTGGCTTTACTGTAGGGGAACACGATTCCCTATTTCTATGAGGTTATAATCATGTTTGATGAGGGCAAAGTCCGAATAAAACAAGATTGATCGAGGAGAAACAAAGTATCGTGATCCCCTTAAGTAAGGACAATTAAAAAAAAAAAACAATCAAAAACAGTAACACAAGAGTGGAGATGATACGGTTGACGCGCCATTGGTGTCGTCTGCTTCTGTCATTTGGAACTACGTGTTGGTGGATTTTGATTTTTTTTTCTAGATAGGCTTCAATTTAAGGGAAGAAGATCGGGGGAACTTGAGGGCGTCAGGGCGACATGATTATTTTATTACTTCGTCATGTGACCAGTCAAACCCGCTGTTATGAAGATAAGTGCACCATGTAGATATTCAGTAGCATTTAAAGACAGTTTCTTGGTTTACTCGCAGACGAGCCGGTTCTGTCTTACAGGAAACGTTTATCATTCCTGAATATATGGTTTAGTCTCCGGATTTTTGTGCGAGTTCTTGACATTCGATGGTTCCTGAATCTTTTGTATTTTTTATATGGGCTTTGACTAGATGCTGTTTTGTGGCTTTTTTATGCTGGTGTATCTTTTAAACTTAATCGTCATCTACCTCTTCATCATCACTAATTCAAACTCAAACAGACATGCGCTTTACATTCCGTGTGTCGTTATAGCCATTCAGTATGTTACATAGATTAAGTCATAAAATCTAAGCCTGGGACATATATATAAGTCAGATAATGATCGCTTTTACACTGGACATTCCATGTCTTTATTTGGTTACCGTAATTAGAATGTATTGTTCCGTAATGCTCAGTCGGCGCATTAGCAGGGGGCCACAAAGCCAGACCGAGGCTCGACAGGGCCATACGTCACTGTCTGCTCTAAATGTATATAACGCCAGAAAGAAAAATGAACTCTGCAGGACATAAAGGTTAGCAGTACTGGCTAATCTTAACAAAGGTATTATATAAAGGACCGTTTGTGAAATAATTTCTTAGTCATTACAATTAGACTGGACGAGGAAGCAAAGTATAACAACTTGTTTGTCTAGAATACCTATTTTGAACTTAACACTAAACTATGTATACACTTCTTTTCAGAAGAAAATTAGCCACATATATATAAGTATTACCTAACCAGGTTTGAATGTAGACAACATTTTATGATACAAACTCTTTGGAAGACACCATACTAAGACCTGACATGGAAAAATTACAGGATAACCATACACAGAATGAAACCACGAATACCACGAAAGAGTCAACTATGAAAAAAACAAAAACAATGTTGTCTTTCCTATTTGGGGTTTGTGTTTTAGCTCATAGAAAATCAGCTGTTCTCGTAAAGGATCACTTGAATATGAGCAGCATACATAATCGAATTAGGCCGTGTAAACCAAGCTAAAAAAAACAAAGGCTATCTTGTGTTGTTGTTTAAAGTTACGTTTAATCTTACGTGTACATTAGGGCCGACATAGACTTATACGTCAATTCAGCCGTAACTTCACGTTACGACTATTAGTGAAACTGGTTTTAGACGTAAGTTACGCCTATGTCTACGTTTACGTGTAGACTTACGACCTTTAGTGACACTGGGTCCTGCCTGGCAACATATCTTGGGTACACTTTTTGTAGTTGTACAGAAGTGCTACACACTGAATCTTGTAATGTTGAAACTATTGACTCTATGGTTATAAATATACACTAACGTTGCTAACGTTAACGGTCACTCTCGTTTTAGATCTTCAACCAAACAAGAGCGACACACATGGGAACATACTCAAGTTAGAAATCTAACAACTGAAAATACATGGGTTCCAAAGTTTGAGTCAAGAAACAGGTTTATGTGTTTAAAACGAAATGAAAATCATGTAAACCACAACCAGAAATCTCTATATTTGCAAATGTAGTAAACGATAGATATCCTTGTTCTTGACAATCTAAAACCAGACCTAGAATGACACTGGAAACTGGTAGAGGGTCGCGATGAACAGAGAATGTTTAAGGGTCAAGGTGAAGGTTCAATCTCAGGCGAAACCAAAAGGCTGCAGCAATAGTCCTAGTAAACACGACAGTGAAACTGAGAATGCAAAGGACTGACGATGCAGCCAGTAAGCTTTGTTACGAGCATTGCTTGTAAAGATCGGGTCTTTAAAAAAGTGAGAAGAGATGGAAAGGAATGTACTGGAATACTGAACATGTAGATGAGAGAGATGCGAAAGAAGCAAGACATGATTTAATGGCAAAAGTCGGGGTTGGGATAGAGTTGGTGTGGGGATGCAACTAACACAACGAATACTGTGGATTGGTTTGGTTTAATTTTGTTTAACGTCCTATAAACAGCTAAGGCCATTTAAGGACGTTTTTTCCATGTGTGTGGTGTATGCATGCTTGCGTGTGTGTATGCAGGAGACAGGGTATATATGTTGGTGTTATTGCCTCCTTGTAATAGTGCCGATCAGATGCCGACTTTATAGTTCTGTCTCACTGAAATACCATGCCGAAGGCACCCATAATAGCATTGCGCCCAGTCACATTATACTGACAACGGGTGAATCAGTTGTTGCCATTCCCCTGAATGCTGAACGTTAAGCAGTGAATAACAACTCCCATTTTTAAGGACTTTGGTATGTCCCGGCCTGGAGACAGAACCCATTGCATTCCTCACCTGGGCGAACGCTCAACATTCAAACCAAAAGTGAGGTGTTGCCAAGCAAGGCGCTAGGAAATAAAAGATAGTTAGAAATAGAAAGAAAGATAAAGATCCTAAATATTGCAATGGGTGCAGCAGATTTATTTTGGTCGCGTTTGTGTCAAATGTCGACAATGCTATCCAATCTATTGCACTTTTATCGTACAAGCATCAGAGATACCTCGACACATTCACGACGTTAACCAACATGCAATAAAACAAATAAGAAAACCAACAAAACAAACAACACTAAAGAATCGGATGACATAGAAATAAATTGTGCATTCCTTCCTTGGGGTTTGGAATAAAGGTGTCCGCCTTCGGGCCAGCCCTTTGTGCATTCCTCTGGAATAGTCGGGCCGTGGTAAATCCTCAGAGTCACATGTATATATAATAATATAATAATAATAATATACAACATTTATATAGCGCCCTATATAATTTGTAAAATTACTCTAAGGCGCTTTACAACATATGGATAATAGTAATAATTGTGAAAACAAACAACAAAGGCTTGCAATCACTTCAATACA